>NW_018231747.1:10118-10380 GCF_001263595.1 Phalaenopsis equestris | reverse complement strand
GCTAAGGGGTGGCTCTCAGAGCCAATGTTTGGGTGCGTTGTGATGCTTAGGTGGAGAGCAGGGAGCTCTATCATTTGATTTGAGTGAGGTGGCCTCTAGGTTTGATTTGGGTGAAATTCAAGAGGGGGTAGCCCTCAGTTTTGGCTTTTCTAGTGACTAGGCCGGCTGACTATGGCAGGGGGAGGTGGCTAGGAGCTCAGGGAACCCAAGGGAATATGTCACAACAATTTAATGGGCTGAGGTTTAGTTTTGACAAAAATAT
>NW_018231747.1:3136-9106 GCF_001263595.1 Phalaenopsis equestris | reverse complement strand
TGGGTGTGGAAACCTCATTTTGGGTCCTCTATGTAGTGGTCTTAGCTAAACTTTAGCCTAGAACTAGTGGGTTTAGGGGACCACCTACATGAGTCTCCCAAAAGTATCAAGGGACCAAAGCCTAGAAGCTTTAGGGTTATGACTGATTGTGAGTGCAAGTATGTGCCTTATGCCCTAGAACAACACCCAGGTTCAACCCTAAGGTCTATCAGTCCTAAGGGCGACTCATTTTGGGGTTCCACCATAATGACCCCACCTACTAAGTGCTAGAAGTTAGGATCAATATGTGGAACTTCAAGTTGAGTAGAGAAGAGGGAATTTCCTATGGCTAGAACTTAGGCTACTAAAAGGGAATTTGTGTGTCTAAGATTCCCCTTTTCTAGTTTTCCAAGAATAGTCAATAGGAAAGTCCTATGGCTAGAACTTAGGCTACTAAAGCGGGAAAACTAAACCTAAACCAAAAGTGAGGCCAAAAACCCTTTGACCCAACTTTTAGTGAGCCAAACCAGGCCTTGAGGAGCCAAGTCTAGACCAAATATGGTCTTAGACACCCAACAAAGGCATCCCAATCACCATGAGCTCCTCCCCATGCATCCGTCTCCACCATTGGCACCACCTAGGCCAAGGCATGGAGAATTTCAAAGTCTTCCCCCCACCGCCCAAAACATCTGGAAATTCTTTCCACATGCTCTTAGGAGCCACCCAAGCATCTTTATGCCTTGCCAAGCTCCCCCAGTTCTCACACGACTATATAAGGAGGGATCCCAAGAACCCTAAGTGTACAATGAGCTCTCTAAATAAGCATTGAAACCACTTGCTCCCAACTTAAAAAACACTCCCCCTGACCTATGCAATTGATCCCCACCATCCTTAGGCCACCTCTACCACTAGGAAGCCCTAATTTCACCATTGAAACACAGAGTAAATTTTGGTCAAGACATCAACTTACCCAAAACTCAAATCTTACCATCCTATAAGCTTTCTAAGACCTCTACGAGTCTCCCTCAATAAAAATTGAGGCTTCCCGAGCTCTCCATCCTATCCTAACACTAATCTAAGCCTCCTTCTTGCCTAGCTTATAGTTAAGAGCCAACTTTGGGTCAAATTGAGGCAAGGAGAATCTTCATGGCATCAAGGCGATCATCTCTGTCAAGCCCAATTGAGGCCACACCTCTTGAGATATGTTATGAATCGAAATCCCTAAATTTAGCCTTGAGTTTGGTCTTTTTTGAAAAAAAATAAACAATGCATGTCCAATGAGCCGTATAAATAGTTTCTTCTAACTTAGATGAAGCTATAGGAACAAACCCGAGTGATTTGGTTCAAAATCAAGAGAGATCATAAGGTTTGATCATGGACGGTTCTTGATTCTTCATCCTGTGAGGACGAATGACCAATGACATCCATTTCCATTTATTGGAAACAAACGATGCAGAGAAGTCAAACCGCTGAACTGCGGGGGAGGAGAACACCAAACCGTGGGCCACCTTAGTGCCAGCGTGGAAAACACATCCAACTAGACGAAGACACGTGGGCTTCTGACGCTGCCAAGTTTGACGTGTTTGCTGCGTGTTTAAGTAGAAACTTCGGGTTTTTCAAATTATTTAAATCCAAAAAATTAAATAAAACTTCAAAATTCATAACTTGTTGTAGAAAAATCACAAAGATAAAATAAAAGTACATATGAACTTAGTGAACGGGGGGAAAATAATTAAAATATATTTAATTTTTATTTAATTAAATACTCCAGATAGTATTTTAATTATTAAAAATTAAATATAAACATGAAAAATGAAAATTTCAGTGATAGTTTTCCCCACCATTGGGAACATTTACTGATTTTTCCAAAGTTAGGGCCTTCCCTAAAATTGAAATGACTTTTTTTCTACCAAATTTATAATTATTTTAAAAAATAATTATAAAAAAATCAAAAAATGGAAAATAAGAATGGAGATTAACATAATAAGATGATAAAATTGATCCTTAAAAGGTTAATTTCCACCTTTAAAAATATTAAAATGAAAATTAAGAATTAGCGGTAAAAATATAAAAATTGAAATTTACACTTTAGCCCAAATTGTCCCCAAAACTTAATTTAAACCACTAAACCAACCCAGGACTTTGGTTTTAGGGGATCAACAACATGGTTACCCCCTTTAACCGTGACGTTGCCCTTAATGATCTCGGGTTAACCCAATTTGGAGCCTAACCTGGTTTAGGCTTAATGAAACTTAAGCTTAGCCCAATAGGTTCATAATTGGACTCAAACTAATTAAGTTTAAGTCTAAGTCATAATCAGGTCTAACTTAAATCCCATACCTTAGGTCTAGCCTACATTAGACCTAACTTAAACCCAAGGTCTAAGCTAAATTTGACCTAGTTCAACCTTTTTGGTCTAACCCACATTAAACCTAAACAAAACCTTGGTTTAACCTAACTTTCAAGTTCAATATTTTTGGTCTAACCCACATTAGGCCTAACCCTAGGTTTAACCTTTACTTAGACCAAGTTCAACCCACATTAGAACCAAACATCAACCTACCCTTTTCGGTTGCTCACATTAGACCCAAACATCAACTAATCCTCTTGGGTCTAACCCATATTAGGCCCAAACATCAACCAACCCTCTTGGGTCTAAACCCACATTAGACCCAAACATCAATCAACCCTTTTGGGTGTAACCCACATTAGACTCAAACATCAACCATATTTTAGGTCTAACTCATATTTGTCCTAACCCTAGGTCTAACATAAATTAAACCTAGCACAAGTACTACAGGTCTAACTCAAATTAGACATAAGTATAACCTTTAGGTCTAACTTAACTTAGACCTAATTTCAACATTCAATGCCCTCTAGATCTAGCCCAAGTTTAGCCCAATTAAGGCTTAGTTCAAATTAGTTCTAAATCAACTTAGACCTAAAACACAACACAAATCTTTTTAGGTCTAATTTAACTTATACCTAAATTCAGTTTGGGCCATTCTTAGGTTTATCCTACACTAGACCTAAACATGAACCATCCTAAGTCTAACCTAACTTATATATAGTTCAATTTTCTCCAAGTCTATCCCAACCTAGACCTAACCTGAGTCCAACCTTAACTTGACCTTAGTCAAACACAAGTCTACTTGGGTCTAACCTAACTCAGACTCAATTAACCTGAACCATCGGGTCAACCCAACCTAACTCGGGTTAACCCTATTCAACTAAATCATTGGTTCAACCCAACCTAACTCGGGTTCACCAAATTCAACAGAATCATGCAGTCAACCCGACCTAACTCATGTTAACCCAATTCAATTGAATCACTGGGTCAACCTAACCTAACTATGGTTAACCTAATTCAACTGAATCACGAGGTCAACTCGACCAAACTCGGGTTCACCCTATTTAACTGAATCACTGGGTCAACCCAACCTAGTTTAAGTTAACCCAATTCAATTGAATCATGAGGTCAACCCAACCTAACTCACGATAACCCAATTCAACTGAACCATTGGGTCAAACCGACCTAACTTGGGTTAACCCAATTCATATGAACCACCAAACCCTAACTCAGGTTAACCCAATTCAACTGAACCACTGGTTAAACCGATGGGTCAACCCGACCTAACTCAGGTTAACCTAATTCAACTAAATCACTAGGTCAAATTGACCTTACTCGAGTTAACCCAATTCAATTGAACTTTCGAGTAAAGTCGATCTAACACGGGTTACCCAATTCAATTAAACCATCGGGCTAACCAGACATAACTCAGGTTAACCCAATTCAACTAAATCTTTGGGTCAGCCTGATCTAACCTGACCTAACTTAGGCTAGCCCAGTGACAACTTTTCTTTTAGACAATCAGGCTAAACTTCGATCAACCTAACATGAGGCTCGACATCAAGCTTAGCTTAAGTCTCAATCCAAGTTTATTCAAGTACTGATTTAAGTTCAACCTAACTTAGAATTAAAAGGAAAACTCAAGTATAAATTAGCTTAGACTTCACCCAAGTCTATTTTAACTTAAACTTGATTCAATCAAGGGGGTTTAACTTGGATCAACCTAGCTTAACCTGGTTTTCTCCCAAGTCAACCTGATTTAGTTAAACTTAGCTTGCATTAAGTCAATCTAAACCAAGTAATACTAGTTTGACTTCAATCAAATTAAGTCAACTGAGACCAATCCTATTAAACTTTGGTTGATTTAAACAAGTTTGAAGATAATCTGAGGGAAAATTACCCTAACTTAGGGTAACTTAGATTGCCTAGAGACTCAACTCGGATCAGTTCAACTTAAATTAAACTAATCAGATATCAACCTAGACCTAAGTGACTGGAGGTTAAGAAGGGTTTGACTTCTCATATGAGAATAAAAGCACACTTAGCCTCAGCCAGGGACAATTTGGGCTACGGTACCAAACCAACCTAAATGAAGTGGCATAAATTTCACTCCAAAAGCATTAAAACTTAGGCCTGAAATTAAAATCATAAACTGGTTTGAGAAGCTATTTTATGAGAAGGTATTTTGGAGGAGGTAACCCATGGTTTCTAAGAAATTACCTTCCAGTCGCTTGTCGCTGATCAAACCCCAAACAATAATGACCCCGGGATGAAGGAACCATGGGATCTTGACAGGGTCATCGTAAACATAAAAAAATAAAATAACATAACAAAATAAGATTAATTGGCTAAGAAGTCTTAAACAACCTAAAATTTTCAACCCTTAAATTCCAAAAAATACATTAAAAACTTAAGTGAAACCCTATTGAAGAAAGATCACCCAATGCAACATGAACCCTTGACACTTAGGTCTAAGAAGATCTCTTGCATGACACTACCCATGGTTGTTGACAGGAATCTTCCGATTGAAGTATGTTTGATCACTTCTCAAACTAAGTAGACCAAGGAACCCAACAACCTAGGGAGGATGGAAAGCCATGGGCTTCTTGACCCGGTTGTCCTAAATAAAATCAACAACCAATCAAACAAACCAAAACTTATTTTATGCTAACTATATTTTGCTGGGTTGCTAAAGACAAAAGGCGGACATCACCCTAGATCTACTTTTCATGTTATTAGGGTGTGCTAAATCATTTTTTGAACGGCTGGACAATAAAGAATCCGAGCAAAATGACGAACCATAACCAAACTATTGACAACAAAACACAACCCTAGGATAGTTCATAATCTTAGCCATATTCTTCAAAATCCTTAGGAATCCACTACGTTTAGATAGGACTTTAAAATTTCTTTCCTTTACAATGAAATTTGAACTTTTCTAAGGATGAGTAACAACCTTAATCGAGAGTTTTCTTAGGTAATCTCCATATTGCCTAAAATGTAATTAAGTATAAGAGATTGGCCTTATATGAAGAAGCAAACCCCAGAACAAGTATAAAAAATTGAATCTCTGTTTGTGGGTTTGCTTTCATCATGTTTTCTTTGCAAGTATTCCTATGGAGTATACTAAACCAATGCACTTCATAGTTATATACACGAAATTCACTTCACGAAAGCTCCCCGCTTATTTCATTTGTTTGTCTCCTTCATCATATGCCTTAGCTTTCTAATTTTCTCTCTCTTTAAATCACCTACATGGTCAGAGAGAGAAGGTGATTCAGAATGATAGGCAACACGAAGAAAAATAAACTAGCGACTCCACGATAATGACAACAAGAATGATGACGACTGTCTCATATGCAGCGACCGGGGCGGTGACTCTGACGAGCGATCAATCATGCTTCACGTGAGCATGATACTTTGTGTCTTTGCCCATGACATCTTCGTGCATGTGTATATCATTTTTTTCTGCGCATACATCTAAACTTGCATTCCTTTTTGCATGAGCATGTGTTGCATATTTGAATTGCATGGCGCTTGTCCACACACCTATTTCACTTGTGTGTGATTCTCTCCAATTGGAATCAACACATCTTCGGGTCGCTGACTCCTCGACACGCCCATCACTTTGGGTCGCTGCC
>NW_018231747.1:0-1292 GCF_001263595.1 Phalaenopsis equestris | reverse complement strand
ATGAGTATATGGATTGTGAAGAAATTAAAATCATTTGAAAAAATATATATAAAAATTATTTTGTGTCAAATAGGAGCAATCCTATTCTTTACCCTCTTCCAAGTGCATAAAGAATATTAACTAAACTAGAGTTTTATCCCTAACTCTGTAGTTAGGCTGGGAAGATATCGGTTGCCACTCCAGAGCTCCCAATACTCCCTCCCCTCAGGGCTAACAATCCTGCATCAGTTTCTAATCAACTGAACCAAATTGGTGATTGATGTAGGTGGATTTAGTGTGTTAATTTTGCAAATATTTTTCAATATTACAAAATACACATGGTAGATACAATAACAAATATGCAAATTAATCCCAACAAAATAACTTCACTTAAAATAGTTTTATCTTTTAAAAATCTTTAAACTGTCAAATCTCCTTTAAAAATAACGCAAGTATACGTATCACTTAAGTAATAAAAGAGCTCTAATGGAGTCCTAGATATCGATCCCACAGAGAAGCTGGAAATATATATAAGCTAGCTATTAATATTCTACTCTTAAATTAAAATAAAAATAGAAACAAAGTAAAGTACAAAATTTGAAGTTAAACTACTCAAGTGAAATGCTACTAAATATGCAGATGTACGACTACAACAGTTAAGTTAAACCAGATGCTAAACTTTCAAAAGTAAAATTGCTGAAATAAAACATAGGTTTTTGTTGACGAAAAGTTCAAGTATGAGAAAACACTCTTCCCCTTTATAATGAAAATACGACTTGTGAAGAAATTAAAATCATTTAAAAAATATATTTAAAAACTATTTTGTGCCAAATAGGAGCATTTCTATTCTTTACCCTCTTTCGAGCGCTATAAAGATCATATTCTAATCTAGAGTTTGGTCCCTAATCCCATGGTTAGGATGGGAGGATACCGAATGTCACTCCAGAGCTCCCACTACTCCCGCACCTCAGGGCTGACATGCTGGCATAGTTTCCAATCAACTAAGCCAAATTGAGGATTCTAATCTGTCACCTTAAAATCTTTTAATTTTACATCCAACGAAGTATATTTCTTTATTTATTTGCACCCAATCCCATGGGTGACACACTCTCCCATGAAATCAAATGTGATTCTCCCTTCGTTGTAGAAATCTTATCCCCTTTTTAGAACATATGTTTCTTAACATATTTTAATAATTCATAATTCAATTGGCCATATCAAAAAGTAAATGAAGATCGGAGTTCAAATCATCACAAATTATCTACTTTTAAAACCGTAGAAAACAAAATTAATTCTTCATAAAACCATTTATT
>NW_018231746.1:1836-2297 GCF_001263595.1 Phalaenopsis equestris | reverse complement strand
TTGCATAAGCAAACAACCTCAAAATTTTATGACTTATTGTTTAATTGTAATGAAAGAATGGTTTAGCTGATGTTGATAGGTTTTACTGTTGAAGATGGTCATGCTGCTCATCATGCTAGCTCCAAGCTCCTTGTCGTGACGAGTTTAAGAAGAGTGTCATGCTGCTCATCATGCTAGCTCCAAGCTCCTTGTCGTGACGAGTTTAAGTTTTCTAGTGTATCAGGTTATGGTTCTTTAAATGTTATTGGGCATGTTAAAGTTGATTAGAGCGAAACCGATTAGGATATTACGGTTCCCTCATTTTGGTACCACTATTTTCTATTAGATTCACTTAGTCAAAATGAAATTATTAAACTCAACTTAATGAGTTCCATACTTTCATTTAGACCGTGGGAAGCCTCGTTAGCAACCGTAGGTTACCTCCTCCGAGGGGTTCCCGATTTTCCAATAGAGGCATATTA
>NW_018231746.1:0-924 GCF_001263595.1 Phalaenopsis equestris | reverse complement strand
AAATGAAATTATTAAACTCAACTTAATGAGTTCCATACTTTCATTTAGATAGTGGGAAGACTCGTTAGCAACCATAGGTTACCTCCTCCGAGGGATTCCCGATCATCCAATAGGGACGTCTTAATTTAGTTGCAATTTTTGTTTGGTGATGTTTGTGATTAAATTTTGAGTTGTTTTATATTTCGAATGTTGTGGAGGTGATTTTTATCGTAGTTGATTTTAGTTTTGGTTTTGGTTTTGGGGCTATCCTAACAGTTTCGGTTCTCATGCAGGGTGGCATCATCATTTAACATGCAAGTTTTGTAAGCATAAGAATACAGTGTGGAAAGTATCACTTCATAATTTATCAAATTTAATTCAAATGACTTTAAAATTTTCATCCTAAATTAATTATGGGTCAATTAATGTATCAGAGGAGAAAATGTGATTTTTCAAATTTTAATTTAATTTATATAATTATTGACATGCATAAATAGGGTTCTTCAAAGAAAATTCCATATCTTGACTAAGGAAAAGCCTAATCCTTCAAAATTTTTACTGAAGGTAGAAATAGACCAAAGAATCATTGGGACCAAATTTCATGATTTTTTGAATTATTTTTGAATTATTAGAATTATTTTAATTTATGAAGTGCTAATTAATTATAAAATATTTTAAATGTGAAAAATTAAGTTTTACATTTTTATTGAATTTCTCTAAGGTCAAAGAACCTACAAAAATAAATTTCACATTTTTTTAAATTTTCTTTGAACTACTAGAATTATTTAAGTGAAAGATTAAGGAAAAAATCATTTTTAGCCTTTAAAAATTATTTTTAGCTTTAAAATTCAATATCTTCACCTATAAAAAATTAGAAAAAATATTCCAATTGCTCATAAGTGCTTAGGAAATAATTTAGAATATTTCCATACATTTTATCAATTT
>NW_018231745.1:0-1028 GCF_001263595.1 Phalaenopsis equestris | reverse complement strand
AAATATGCCCTAAAAGCTTTGAAAAATAGTTTAACAACTTGATCGAGGTTTGATTTGCTTCGGATTAGACCAATTATCGTATCATTGTGTTAGTCTCGTCGAGCTTGTCAGTATGATTATAAGTTTGTTGAAATAGAAACTTTTGATGAATTTTAATCAAAGTTTGTATGCTTCTAGCTCAAAAAATCACCCCGAGATCCATGTCATATCCTGAGATTCATGTCGGATGACGAAAATTTATTGATGACGTATCAAGATCATATGAGAATTACAATGCAAAACAAAATTATTTGTGTCTGCACTGCTGGGACTTGTGTAGAAAATTCAGATTAAGGCACTAGGTAGGAACACTCCGAAGTTAATTCGTCTGTCATTTTCCCTTAAAATCTTAAACTTCAATTGTATAAGCTCTTTTGTTAATGAAACAGATCTTCAAGTTTAATTTATATTGGTTATAGTCTGTCTAATACACGAACGAAGCTTATCAAATTCAAGAACGAAGCTTATACATTCTTCTTTATTTTGCATCAGTGAAGATTTTTTGCTTCTGTTCCATTCCTGTTGAGATTAAAAATGCAGATTTTAGTCATGTTCATTTGCCTTTGTACTATTGTTGAGGACACTTTTATAAATCTGGGATGAATTATGCCTTTTCAACTTAGAGATAGCTAAATGCAACAGATTGGAGGCACCATGAAAATTTTAAAAAAGAGAGAGAAAAAAAGAATATTTACATACATAACACTCAATTTTTATGTAATTAAATATTGTGTATTTACATACATAACACTCAATTTTTATGTAATTACATATTGTTATGGTATGGCTCATATACCATGTAGGGACAGACGCTGGAACGAAGCGGAGCAGAGCGGAGCGAAGCGGAAGAATCTGTTCAAATCGGGAAGTTACGTTATGTGGGTTGGGGGTGTTGGGTCAATGCCCCGCTATATGGTACAGAGGTAATTTGAAAATTACATATTGTACTGTAGCGTTTACTCTAAGATTATAAATAGAACTGTTTGTAA
>NW_018231744.1:0-2943 GCF_001263595.1 Phalaenopsis equestris | reverse complement strand
CTGCAATGATCATTTTTAGGAGCAAATATTACATCCGAAATCCAATGATAGGGCGCCGCGTGTCAAGTGGGACTACCGCAATACACTGTGATTGATCAATGTTAAAATTTGTAGGGCCCACTTGACACGTGGTGCCCCACTGTTGGACATCGGATGCATCCGGAGTCCTGACTTAATATTTTTTCCATTCTTATGGAGTGTTTGGCTGCATCTTGAATTCAAGTTAAGCACGATTTAGTAAATACAGTAGTGATATTAAATTCAAATTTATGTTCGACATTATTTCAGTTAAATTTGGTTTAATCCATAACAAATGTTTTAACAGCTTTTGAGATTTAACTGACAACACAACAAGCCATTCTCTTAAATCCAGTTTGAGATCAGATTTAGTAAATCTAGGATTACCGTCACGCCAGATAAGTTTTTGGATCTAGCTGAAGGCCAGATTTAGAGGCGTTGAATTTGTTTTTAGTGGATTTGTTTACGTTAAATCCATAAATCAATCCGACAAACACAACGTACGAAACACCGCATTAGGATCGAGGTTGTAAACGAGTCGAGCTTGAGCAAGCTCGGGCTTGACTCGTGTTCGAAATCGGCTCGTGAACAGTGTAATATTCGTGTTCGTGTTCAGCTCATTAAAATTAAATTGAAAAAATAGATATAAAGTGTGAGAATCAAAACCGGACCAAATGTATACAAAATATGGTACTGTCCATATTACCACACGAGACATTATGATTGAAACTTAGATATAAATATATATAACACATTATTATATAAATAATATATGTAATATATTATTAAATAAATAATTATTTTTTTTATTTCGCGCTAAAAAGAGCTGAACACAAGCTGTTCGCGAACAACGACCTTTTTTGACAGCCCTAGTTAGGATGACATTTGGACAAACTTATATGTGTCAACTATGTATAAAGTTGAAGGCTACTTCTATTAAATTTTAAATTTTACAGTTAATAGTAATTAGAATCTATAAAGGACAGTTGATAATGCTGCAAATTCATGGCCTTTGTAGATCTACCACTTCTAACAAATCCAGGCCAAATGCTGACCACATGAAATGTTATTGAAAACGCCTTAATAGCTCATGTATTTTCAATTTTGATTGGCCGAGCCTGAGTTTTAAATTTGAAAATAGAATTAAGCCACACTTACCACGTTGGCCCGGCGAGGCAACATGTACCCAACGCAATGAATGCGTTCCACCAACTTGAGATTGCCATTTAAAAGCCTTATATTCTACCATGCAAAGTATATAAAATGTATGTTTGTTATCTATTTCTATCCATTTTTTTTTAGTATGAATTATTTTGATTTTGATTGGTATTTTTGTTTTTCGTTTTCATGTTTTATGGTTTTCGTTATATTGTTGTACTGGGCGCATTCTTTCGGTTGGATGAACTTATTCTTTGTGCGCTCTCCTTGCTTCCTGCTGTTGATTTTGGATTGCCTATTGTGGTTGACTGTTGTTGTTGCCAGTGACGTTGTTGGTGATGATTTGTTCACCTTTCTTTGGATTTGTAGTTGTTGGTGGGATCTAATCGATATTCTTTTTGGGTTATTTTTGTATTGGTGTTTGTATTTTGTTGTGTTTGTGTCATAACTTTTTCTTCGAGTGAGTTATAAGTTGAGTCCTACGTGTTGAAGCCTAAATTGTCTTTCTAGAAACACTCCCAGAGAGCGAGAGAGAGAGTGTGTGGGAGACTCGAGTGAGAGAGAAACATTCTATCATTTTTCATGTCGTGACCGCCATTTTATAGAGGCCTCAAGATACCTTTACAAAATGAAGATAACAATTATGATAACTGCTAAAAAATAATAAGAATTTCATTATAATACAAAGAAAATATGATATATGACGGTCGCCTGAAATTCCGGATCGACCGGTCAAATCAATCCATCTGATGACTTCTGCCAAGGGAGTCATTCAATCAATGAAAGCCCTTCGATCGCTTCATTCACATCATCTTGTCCGATGAGTTCGTCGGTCACTATAATTATCAGTCGTCAGGTATGTCGGCAATCAGTACAAACTGATCGGTTGACCATTATTCATCGATATTCACTCTTTACTTTGAATCCTACTTTTTGATTGTCTGATATTTTTGGGATTGGTGCAGGCATTTTTGGACTATATTATATTGATATATATACAACTAATTTAGGGAGAGAGTGGCTAGGGATCCGAATGGCTGGTGATAAGGGAGCCACGAGCGCCGCAGAGAGGACAAGCTACTTGCCAATGCATGTCCAGCAAATGCCAGAAGATTCGGCAGAGCGCGTACGATTTTGAGGTCAGTTTGCTCCGTTGGATGACAGGCATAGTTATAACTTGCTTCTGTATCCAGTACAATGCTCTCTTAATGAATTTAATGGCAGAAAGGGGATCAAACTAATAAAAAAATACAATAAAATAGTGTTGCAGGCCAAAAGTTTAGGAGGAACAGCTTAGCTGTTAGAAATGGCAGATTGAATTTTAATATGAATCCAGTCGAGAGAAAATTGTCTAAAATATTAAGAAAAACTATCATATTAATCAAAATGTATTTTAAATTTGTTTGAAGTTCTTCAAAATTAGTGAAATATAAATTTAGAGCAATTCCTTATATATTGAATTTATATAAATTCTTTTGCTCATGCACGTTAGATACGCATTTACATGAAGCTCGAGGACACACATCTGTTAAAAAATACATAGGAACACAACTAAGGAGGGCAAAGACCAAGAGCCCACAAATAGAAAAATAAGGGTTTATTAACGGAAGCTATAACAAAGGATCATAGGCGAAAGATCAAAGATCCATTAATGGAAGGCCAAGGGCCAACGCCAGAAGGCTAAGCATTTACCATTGGAATATGAAAAGACCTGTCTGATCTGTGCATCCTCTTGTAGTGGTTGAATGAGTTTATAAATGATATTTC
>NW_018231743.1:0-846 GCF_001263595.1 Phalaenopsis equestris | reverse complement strand
ATGAGTTCCAAATGTTTTCAAATTTTTATGGGGAGTTATCTAAACTTTGAATCTTAGTGGAAATTAAAAATCAGGTCATTTAGATATTTGCGTTACACAAAATTAATTTTCTTACTATTTTAGGGTTGGTATGTTTTAGGGTTGGTGGAAATTAAGTGCTTAAAGACTTAACCCATGAAATATTTTCCAAAGAGTTCTTTGGTCATAGCAAACCTTGCAAAATTTTCTTGGAATTTTCTAAGCAACATGCTAATTATTATGATTAATTTATGTAAATAATAGACATAAACTTGAAAAATATGGATCTCTGTATAGTGATTTTTTTTTACTTTGGAAAAATTAGAGAATGTTCCCTAAGATAGAGTCAACAACATGCTAAAATTTCAAGTCATGTTGAAATGTCTATATGCATGGAGAATCAAAAAACTCAAAATAGTATTTAATTAATTAAAAATAAAACATGCATCAAATGGACTTCAAATTATTTGCATATTGTTCTCCTCTGTTCACCGAGCAAGATGATATTTTCATTTTATTTTTATAATTTTTCTACACTAAGATATGAATTTTTGAAGTTAGGGAGCATTTTCTAAATTATTTAAATCCCTATTTATCTATTTAAACGCGTGGCGCCACCTCATCCTAGGCAGCTCCGAAGCTTCAGGCGGTGCGCTCCTATTTGATGCGCCATCCACCTCAGCGATGACTAGGCTCGCCGTTCGTCTAAGGAAGCATTGTCTGGCTTGATCTCATCCGCTGATGAGATAAACGCGTGATCGGACGACTCTCCGTAATCGTCCCCAATGGCCTGGCCCGAGAACTGTCCATCTTCAAGACTTGATATCT
>NW_018231742.1:4953-6263 GCF_001263595.1 Phalaenopsis equestris | reverse complement strand
CTTCCATCCATTTTTTAAATTATCACTTAAATATTAAAATTGATCGTGTTAACCTCCCAACCCATATTTTTTATTTTTATCAAATTCTCAATGATTTGATCATGTCACGCGTAAATATACATCAGTTCGACAGTTTGAAAAATCACCTGCGTGCTTGATTTGCAAATATCAATGTTTTGAATGCTGTGCATGTAATTATATCTAATAATAAAATTATTATTAATATAAGAAATAAGAAAAAAGTGTGGCAACATGTTTAAATTTTAACATTTTTTAATAATGAATGGTAAAAACAGATTATGTTTACAAAATAACTTTTAGATAAGAAGCCAATAAATAATAATAATAATAATTATTATTATAAAATTACCCACCAGCACATAAATCTACATGTCTCCAGTCCTAAAAAGCCACGTCGTTATTATTTGATAACATATTGGGTTCAAAAGCTTCTGCGGCAGCCATTTTATTAGTTTAATTACTCAGATTAATCAAAGACATATTTCCAAGAAGAAAGCTGAGGGGCAATTAATTGAGCATTTTCAACCCAAACTTCACCTTCACAAGCGGGGCCCGTTTGGGTCAACTTATTTGGTGCGGTGGCATTTTGAAAACACACCTAGCCTGTTTGGGCAAATTGAGTTCTGACAGCTTATGTGTTTTCAAAACGCTGGAAACAACGTTTTCACACCTCACCTGTTTAGGTGCGGTGACAGCTTTCTGGCGGTGCTCTGGGTTTTCCAGAAAAAAAAAAAATTATAATAGTCATCGCACCTAACTTATCAACATATTATTTTTAATCAACTTATCAACAGATTATTCAATAAGCTGCAGCTGTCCCAAATAGACCCTAAGGCGTGGATGGTTTCTATGTTAGATAAGTTAATAAAAGCATCACCAATAAAGAAAAAGACAAATTCTATTATGTGTAGGGGGCGTTTAAGAGGATTTAGTAAATCCGGCATATTCAAATTTATCAAATCCTTATACTAATCGAGGTTAAAATTGTTGAACTTGATTGGCATTTTATTTCAGGCTCTATGGCCATGGTTTTCTTCCCAAATTAATTCCGTCAATTCCATCAAATAGTTGGATTTAACAAATTCGAATATAAATCCAAAATTAAACAGAACGGGGAGAAAATGAGGATTCAACAGGCGCCTGATTTAATTTACAGTTTATTCGTGTTAGGTCGGGTTCACGTAAATCCAACCTAAATCCTGTTAAAATTACATTACCAAACACCCCGTTAGGGATAGGTTATAGAAATTTATTTAATTAGTATATTCTAGTTTTTTTCTTTTTTTTTT
>NW_018231742.1:0-4245 GCF_001263595.1 Phalaenopsis equestris | reverse complement strand
GGCGAGGGCAACGGGAGTGGGCACGAGCCTCACTTCGCAATGTATTTTAAACTAACTCAAATCTGTCGAATTTAGAATATAGTGGAAATAAGCTAAACACTACATTTGAAAGACATTACTGTTTTACACTGCATTCCTTATATATCAAACCAAATACTTGCGGGTCATTTGGGATCATTTTGATTTTTTTATTTTGTCGATTATTTTATTTTGTTTTATTTATGTTTTGATTTGATAAAACGTGTTTGTTTGCAATTCATGTTTTCACAAATCAAAATTGAGAATCGACCATAAGTTGCGCGGATCAAGTTCAAATCATTTTGATCGACATCAAAGTTGGTCAAATGGTTGTTCATTCACAAAATGGACATTCCAATCATGCCCATAGCGCTCAAAATGCCCAAAGAAGGCCGCTCAATAAATAAAGAGGACAAGCATCAAATGCGGGGACACACATATTAGCTATGAATTGCTTCAATCATCATTGAGACGGCTCAAATGAGACCCTCATTCAGGAAATAAAGTTAAGCATTGTGTTCGAATCATCAATAGCTACCAAATGATACTTTCATAGTGGGTTCAGATGATAGTTGTGAAAAAATAATGGGTTGCAAATAGGAACGCTCATAAAGCGACCCAAATCGCCTTGATAGTTGTAGAAATCACCGGAGTAACGCACAATAGAAAAACAAACTGCACCGTCTTGTCCGAAAGAAAAAAATGCCCAAATGAACACCCAATACACCCGGGTACCGACATGAATGAGGAGCACAACATTTGCCTGCATGAAAGTGCAAAACACAAATTTCAATGTGCAGGATGACGAAATTCAGGAGGGAATCAACAAAAATTAATAATAATAATAATAATAATAATAATAATAATAATAAATAAATATTATCATTTAACTAACAAATTAAAACAAATCCAATCTAAACAAATTAATTAAAAATTTATTTGCTATGATTGTATTTGTAGTTGTTTGCAATCAAGTATAATTAAAATGAGCTTCTTGTTACTATCTTGGCTAAAAAAAAAATAAATAAATAAAAATAAAATTACAATTGTCTTTATTATTTAAGTAAAACTAAATTAAAGTCAAATTTTATATATTTACTCGTACCAATTATTTTTTTTTTAAATCAATCTCTATATCTCGTCATATCCTCATACGCTATTACACTTCACGCTCCTAAAGTTATGTCTAGTAAAAAGTATTATGTTCGGACGACCAATCACCAACGGCCACGTCACCCGCTGATGACTTATATGGTGACATGGTCGCCGATGATTGGTCGTCCGGACGAAACATTTTATCTATCTCCAGGGGTGTAAAGAGGTCAGGTTAAGCTCAAGCCACCTCAGCTTGAGCTTAATTAACTAATTGAGTTCGAGCATAAATCAACAAGTGCATGTTGGTAACCTGATTTGTTATAAAAAGAAGAAAACAATGTTAAAGCTAGTGCTATAATAAAATTAGATATAGAATGTGTAATTAGAAGACGAATAATAAGTAGTGATTTGATATAAAATATAAATTAACATTTTTTAAATATTTTTAATAATTTAAAGATAATATCTTAAAATTTAATATATTTTGATTTTACCTTATATTAATATATTTTAAAATGAGCCGGCTCACGAGCAAACTGATCTAGTCGGGACTCACTTGAGATTTGCTTGTCAGCTCCTCGAGCTCAGCTCATGAGCCACTTATCAAATTTGAATTTAGGAGCTATTCGGCAATGAATTTAGTACAGTATTTAAACTGGATTTAAACTAACTCTTGCCAGAAGGAGAGTTTGTAATATATAGAATTCATCGAGAAGTGTCAAAATATACCAATAATGACAATAATGATACTACATTTATCATTTTTTTTTCATAAAGACTATAATATTCATCATTTTGTATTAAAAAGATACAACATTTCCCATTTCTTTTACTTTTGGCATACACAAACACTCCATTTTAGTACCTGGTAACTTCTGATAGATTAAATCATTTATCTTTCGTTGAAGATACAGTTCATTTTTTTCAACAATTAAGTTCATTTAATTTTTTATTTAACTTTTTTTTATTAATTTATTGTGCTATTTTGACAAGCTAGAACAATCTTCTTGCACTTGCCACTAGGGCTGTAAACGAGCTGAGCTTGAGCGAGCCCAGGCTTAGCTCTTGTACTGCTCGTTTGACATTGCCCGTATTCGAAATTGGCTCGTGAATATTGTGTTCATGTTCGGCTCAATTTAAACATTCTTATTCGTTTGGATAGTATTTGGGTCGTTAAAGTTAATTGAGAAAAATAAATGTAAGGTATTAAATTTGAACCTGCACCAACTCTGTGCAATAGAAAGTGTAGAGCCTCATAACCACATGAGCTGTTATGATTAAAACTTCTATATAAATATATATAATATATTGTTAAATAAATGATATATATAATTTATTTATTTCTAGCTAAAACGAGCCAAACACAACAAACAAAAGATTGTTCAAGCTTAAAAATTTTATAAGTATTTGGTCCGTTTACTTATAGAACAAGTCGAATACAAACTAATTAATGAACCGAACATGAGATGCTCACAAACAAGGAGCTTTATGGACAGCCCTACCTGCAAACATAAACCAAACTTGATGTTTGTGCGTTTACAATACAAATCATAAATATGAAATTATTTAGTCAATGCTACACTTTGATTGTTTGAAATTAGAAAATATATTTTAATAAATTTAAATTTATTAAATATATTATTTAGTAGAATGTAATTAAAAAGTGATTTTAATTTTATGCTTCTTGTTTGTAAATCTGAAGTTAATTTACATATGTGTATGTATTTATTTATTTATTTACTAACCCAATCAAATTGAGCAAATCGCTCTTCTGATAACTTCTCAAATGACTACTACATCGTTCTCAGATGTGTTATGAGCTCGTCCGAAATGAGGTTTGCTTCTGCTCAGTCAATTACAATATACATATCGGGTAAATTTTTCAACATACATATTAAAAGGTAGGTGCTTTAACCTACATAACATTCAAAATTTCATATTTACCTATCTCACACTAAAACTTTCATAATTACAAACATCATATAAAAAGTAGCACTCATCATCACCCATCTGTTCATCCATAGGTAAAAATGACACTTTGGGTGTGAGATAGAAAAATCCATAAGAATTGGGTGATATATATGTAATTTTACCAAAAAATTATGTTTGTTTGCGATCAATAAAAAATTATGTGCCGAAAATAAACTAATCCATAGCTTTCACAATGATATTCTTCACCAATAGTAAGGAGTAAAATGTATAATGCAATGAGAGAGGGACGTGTTATTTGTGTGGTGGTGTTCAACAGATTACAAGTAGTTTATGTCACGGCTCGGTCTGAGTGCTTATAGTTACAAAGACAGAACAAACTATTGGACAAATATTAAATCATAATGATTATTTCTAGATCATTAATGAATTAAAATTTGTATAATTTTTAAAAATTTATTCAAATTCCACGAAAAAAACATAAAACTAAAATGTATAAATCAATGACTTCAATAAAGTGCCTTGCTCTGATGTGGGCTCCATCTAGATACATCAATTTTCTTCTACTCATTTAAGCCTGACTTATTTAAATAAGCAGTATTTGGAGTTATCAAAATAACTCATTGGGATAAATACAATTTTAAATTACAAACTCAAGAAAAAAATAATATATGTGCTAATCATTAAATTTAAATTAAGGAGTAAATAATATAATGTGCTTAAACATATGAATAATCAAAATGACTATAAATATTAATAAATGTTTAAAATGGTGTGATCAACATATTTATCTTGTTATATGACCATCTAATGAACTTATCATATCTTATTCCTATTTCTTTTCATTCTCTCTAATAATACATATGTTTAAAAAAAAATCACCCATATATGATACTAGGACACTTTAATAATTTTTTTTTTTTGTTGGACAATAATGAAAAATAATCCCACGTCTAATTGTGTCGATGGGGATACACTAAAGATGACAATAACATACTTGTCCAACTGCATGTGATGTGGGACGAGATGCACTCCCCTGATCAAAGCAATAATATTTTGTTTTTAAGAGTGTACTTAATTTGAATTTGACCATAATACTTTGTTTTTCTATTATTGTTTGGTTTAACTCTATTATCACCATATTATGCCGATGTGATATGCATCGACCAAGAATGAGATATGCTATGCTTAGATAATGCTCTT
>NW_018231741.1:6454-7404 GCF_001263595.1 Phalaenopsis equestris | reverse complement strand
TATAAATATAAATATAAACTAAATATGAAATAACTGCTGAAATAGATATTGGTAAGGCTGGATCGAATTTGAAATGATTGCATGCTTTCTTCAGATAATTGAATATATTTTATTTTGCCACACTCTTGTACATTATGATATTATATATGCACATAGTACAAAAAATAATTCTCCGTATTTGTTGTTCATGTTGTATGTCTCAATTTATTGTTCTTTATGCTTTAATAAATAGTGATTATTTACTAGACCTGATTTGTCAAATTCACCCGTTGATATCTTTTTTATAGCAGGTTCTATGTAACAACTCAAAGGACTCTATCCACAAGAGTAGATCTTCCAATTCATGATTTCTATTTGGTATTTGTAATTTTGCATTACTTATTATTTTTGTCCTTTTAAGGTAGTTGTTTCCCTATTGTCATTTCAGTTGTTTCAGCTAGTTTTTTTTGTTTTTCGTCAATTCTATGAGTTGAACTCTTATTTATAGAAAAAAATCATATTTTCTTATTTATTTCTGCTGTTACTTGCATAAATTTATATTCTTTTAAGAATATAAACATGTTCAATGTATGCAGGTTGTGACAAACATGAACTAGACTTTCATATCAAACACCAAAATAACCTCAATCATTAAAAGTGGTCTACATTTATCCACTACAACAATACTATCTAAACAACCACCCAAACCACAATAACACCATCGAACATGCAACTGATCAATATGATCTTATTGTATAGATTTATTTTAGTGTCCCATTGATACATTTGGGGAACCCCAAAAGTTTTTATTTTATTTTATTTTTATTTCAAAACTTTGAGATAAAATATATGATACTTTTCTTGTTAATTTGATTATGTGGTTGACTAATCTAGCAATAAAACAATAAACATGACCCGTGGGAATACATTCCACCAACCATAAGCCTCAATAGTAGTCTTGTTTAGCACTC
>NW_018231741.1:0-4402 GCF_001263595.1 Phalaenopsis equestris | reverse complement strand
GGCGAGGGCAACGGGAGTGGGCACGAGCCTCACTTCGCAATGTATTTTAAACTAACTCAAATCTGTCGAATTTAGAATATAGTGGAAATAAGCTAAACACTACATTTGAAAGACATTACTGTTTTACACTGCATTCCTTATATATCAAACCAAATACTTGCGGGTCATTTGGGATCATTTTGATTTTTTTATTTTGTCGATTATTTTATTTTGTTTTATTTATGTTTTGATTTGATAAAACGTGTTTGTTTGCAATTCATGTTTTCACAAATCAAAATTGAGAATCGACCATAAGTTGCGCGGATCAAGTTCAAATCATTTTGATCGACATCAAAGTTGGTCAAATGGTTGTTCATTCACAAAATGGACATTCCAATCATGCCCATAGCGCTCAAAATGCCCAAAGAAGGCCGCTCAATAAATAAAGAGGACAAGCATCAAATGCGGGGACACACATATTAGCTATGAATTGCTTCAATCATCATTGAGACGGCTCAAATGAGACCCTCATTCAGGAAATAAAGTTAAGCATTGTGTTCGAATCATCAAAAGCTACCAAATGATACTTTCATAGTGGGTTCAGATTATAGTTGTGAAAAAATAATGGGTTGCAAATAGGAACGCACATAAAGCGAGCCAAATCGCCTTGATAGTTGTAGAAATCACAGGCGTAATGCCCAATAGAAAAACAAACTGCACCATCACGTCCGAAAGAAAAAAAATGCCCAAATGAGCACCGAATATACCCGGGTACCCACATGAATGAGAAGCACAACATTTGCCTGCATGAAAGGCCAAAACACAAATTTCAATGTGCATGATGACAAATTTCACGAGGGAATCAACAAAAATTAATAATAATAAAAATAAATAAATGTTATCATTTAACTAACATTAAAACAAATCCAATCTAAATAAATTAATTAAAAATTTATTTACTATGATTGTATTTGTAGTTGTTTGCAATCAAGTATAATTAAAACGAGCTTCTTGTTACTATCTTGGCAAAAAAAAAAAAGATTAAAATTACAATTGTCTTTATTATTTAAGTAAATAAATTAAAGTCAAATTTTATATATTTACTCATACCAATTAATTTTTTAAGTCAATCTCCATATCTTGTCATATGCTCATACGCTATTACACTTCACGCTCCTAAAATTATGTCTAGTAAAAAAGTATTATGTCCGTACGACTAACCACCAGCGGCCAAGTTGCCCGCTGATGACTTATATGGTGACATGGTCGCCGATGATTGGTCGTCCGGACGAAACATTTTATCTATCTCCAGGGGTGTAAAGAGGTCAGGTTAAGCTCAAGCCACCTCAGCTTGAGCTTAATTAACTAATTGAGTTCGAGCATAAATCAACAAGTGCATGTTGGTAACCTGATTTGTTATAAAAAGAAGAAAACAATGTTAAAGCTAGTGCTATAATAAAATTAGATATAGAATGTGTAATTAGAAGACGAATAATAAGTAGTGATTTGATATAAAATATAAATTAACATTTTTTAAATATTTTTAATAATTTAAAGATAATATCTTAAAATTTAATATATTTTGATTTTACCTTATATTAATATATTTTAAAATGAGCCGGCTCACGAGCAAACTGATCTAGTCGGGACTCACTTGAGATTTGCTTGTCAGCTCCTCGAGCTCAGCTCATGAGCCACTTATCAAATTTGAATTTAGGAGCTATTCGGCAATGAATTTAGTACAGTATTTAAACTGGATTTAAACTAACTCTTGCCAGAAGGAGAGTTTGTAATATATAGAATTCATCGAGAAGTGTCAAAATATACCAATAATGACAATAATGATACTACATTTATCATTTTTTTTCATAAAGACTATAATATTCATCATTTTGTATTAAAAAGATACAACATTTCCCATTTCTTTTACTTTTGGCATACACAAACACTCCATTTTAGTACCTGGTAACTTCTGATAGATTAAATCATTTATCTTTCGTTGAAGATACAGTTCATTTTTTTCAACAATTAAGTTCATTTAATTTTTCATTTAACTTTTTTTTTATTAATTTATTGTGCTATTTTGACAAGCTAGAACAATCTTCTTGCACTTGCCACTAGGGCTGTAAACGAGCTGAGCTTGAGCGAGCCCAGGCTTAGCTCTTGTACTGCTCGTTTGACATTGCCCGTATTCGAAATTGGCTCGTGAATATTGTGTTCATGTTCGGCTCAATTTAAACATTCTTATTCGTTTGGATAGTATTTGGGTCGTTAAAGTTAATTGAGAAAAATAAATGTAAGGTATTAAATTTGAACCTGCACCAACTCTGTGCAATAGAAAGTGTAGAGCCTCATAACCACATGAGCTGTTATGATTAAAACTTCTATATAAATATATATAATATATTGTTAAATAAATGATATATATAATTTATTTATTTCTAGCTAAACCGAGCCAAACACGAGCAAACAAAAGATTGTTCAAGCTTAAAAATTTTATTAGTGTATGGTTTGTTTACTTAAAGAACGAGTCGAATACAAACTAATTACTGAACCAAACACGAGCTGCTCGCAAACGAGGAGCTTTATAGACAGCCCTACCTGCAAAAATAAACTGAACTTAATGTTTGTGCGTTACAATACAAATCATAAATATGAAAAAAATTAATCAATCTTACACTTTAATTGTTTGAAATTAGAAAATACATTTTAATAAAATTAAATTTATTTAATATAAGTCATATTACTTTAAAAAGTTAGTAGTTGTGATGTTTTTGATGCGATGTAAAAGATTTGAGTGTTATGCTTGCAAATAATAATGTTCAGTTGTTAGATATGTAAATGCATAAGAATTGTTTGGGTTGCATGTAAACTTCCCTTGTAGGTATTTTGTAAGTATGCAGTACTTAGGTGTTAGATATGGAATTTTCTTTATCCTATTGTGGTCCGTCATATATTGTAGCAACACTAATTATTCACATTTGTAGTGTGTGTGTGTGTGTGTGTGTTTATTTATTTACCCAATCAAACCGAGCAAATCCCTCTCCTAATAACTTCTCAAATGACTACTACATCGTTCTCCGATGTGTTATGAGCTCGTCCGGGATGAGGTTTGTTTCTGCTCAAAATCAATTACAATATACATATCCGGTAAAATTTTTAACATAAACATTTAAAAGTTAGGTGCTTTTATCTGCATAACACTCAAAATTTTCATATTTACCTATCTCACACTAAAACTTTCATAATTACAAACATCATATAAAAAGTAGTACTCATCATCACCCATCTGTTCATCCATAGGTAAAAATGACACTTTGGGTGTGAGATAGCTAAATCCATAAGGATTGGGTGACATGTAAGTAATTTTTCATGTAATTTTACCAAAAAATTATGTTTGTTTGCGATCAATAAAAAATTATGTGCCGAAAATAAACTAATCCTTAGTATTCACAATGATATTCTTGACCAATAGTAAGGGCAAAAATTTATAATGCAATGAGAGAGGGACGTGTTATTCGTGTGGTGGCGTTCAACAGATTATAAGTATATGTCACGGCTCGGTCTGAGTACTTATAGTTACAAAGACGAGAACAAACTATTGGACAAATATTAAATCATAATGATTATTTCTAGATCATTAATGAATTAAAATTTGTATAATTTTTAAAAATTTATTCAAATTCCACGAAAAAAACATAAAACTAAAATGTATAAATCAATGACTTCAATAAAGTGCCTTGCTCTGATGTGGGCTCCATCTAGATACATCAATTTTCTTCTACTCATTTAAGCCTGACTTATTTAAATAAGCAGTATTTGGAGTTATCAAAATAACTCATTGGGATAAATACAATTTTAAATTACAAACTCAAGAAAAAAATAATATATGTGCTAATCATTAAATTTA
Source organism: Phalaenopsis equestris (assembly GCF_001263595.1). NCBI lineage: Eukaryota > Viridiplantae > Streptophyta > Magnoliopsida > Asparagales > Orchidaceae > Phalaenopsis > Phalaenopsis equestris. Next base: position 513 of record NW_018231741.1, on the reverse strand, counting down.
AATTAAGGAGTAAATAATATAATGTGCTTAAACATATGAATAATCAAAATGACTATAAATATTAATAAATGTTTAAAATGGTGTGATCAACATATTTATCTTGTTATATGACCATCTAATGAACTTATCATATCTTATTCCTATTTCTTTTCATTCTCTCTAATAATGCATGCGTCTCAAAAAATTCACCCTTATATGATACTAGGACACTTTAATAAAATATTTTTTTTTGTTGGACAATAATGAAAAATAAGCCTACGTCTAATTGTGTCGATGGGGATACACTAAAGATGACAATAACGTACTTGTCCAACTGCATGTGATGTGGGACGAGATGCACTCTCCTGATCAAAGCAATAATATTTTGTTTTTAAGACTGTACTTAATTTGAATTTGGCAATAATACTTTGTTTTCCTATTATTGTTTGGTTTAATTCTATTATCACCATGTTATGCCGATGTGATATGCATCGACCATGAATGAGATATGCTATGCTTAGATAATGCTCTTGG
>NW_018231740.1:0-10162 GCF_001263595.1 Phalaenopsis equestris | reverse complement strand
CTTTTTTATAATTTCCCAAGAGATGCTTAAGTGTCCTTAAAATATGTACAGATTCAATGAATCTTCCAAATGATGCCTCAATTGACTCTTCATAAATCCATATAACCACCAAAAATTCTTCTAGAAAGTCCCTTTTTTCATTTCCAATAAATTTCTCAAGAGACACATGAAGCAACACTTAAAAAATCATCCAAATCCGATGTATATTCTAGAAGATATGTTGAAAACTGTCTTTGGCACCTAAGCTCTGATTTTTGGCCGCTTAATCGTCCCCTTTTCTATTTGGTGGCGCCTAAGCACCATATTTGGGTGCTTAAGTGATGGGCACAAGCACTTAAGTGCCCATTTTCAGTCCCCTTGGCTCTGGTGTGCCCCGATTTGACCCGATTTGCTCCAGTTTGCTTTTTTTTGGTCCCATTTTGTTCCTTTGGCTACAATCACTCCAAATTCTTCAATTTGATGTATCTGCAACCAAAAATACAAGAAAACATACCTTTATGCAATATCATTATAAAATGAAGCATAAAAAATAGTACATTTTTAGGCATATCAAAATCCCCCAAATTTAAACATTACTTGTCCTGAAGTACTACTACATTTTTAAAATAATTTATGTAGATTAGAGTTAATGGGTCATTTTTTAGATACAATTTTATTCTAAAAGTTTGATAGTTCAAATTAGAAGAACTTCTAGTGAATCAGACTAGCCCAGGGTCTAAAATATTTATCATCAAACTTGGAAATTTATTTTCCTATCTAGTTTAGAAATATTTGTTGATTTTTCAAACTTCGGATCGTGTGAACTTTACTTTTTAAACTTAAGAACTCTCTTAAAAATAATTTTTACTAATATAAGTATAAAAATCAAGTTTAGGATTGTTCTAAGTTCTTTACTCTAGAAAGACTGTGAAACCAATTTTTGATTAGGACCTCTCCTCAAGCTTTTCCTCACTTTTTTTTTCTTTTTTTTCATTTTCTTTTTACTTTTCAGGATCTTTTTTATCCATTTATTTGTTTTTATTTTTTTTTGTATGTGAGAATTACTATATCTGGAGAAGTCCTTAAATAATTTTGAATTCCACTATCCTTCTCTAAAGTTAAAACTTATTACTTTCCTTCACTTGAAAAGATGTATTTTTTTATTTTATTATTTAAAAATACTTTCTAAAAGAGCCTTAAATGTTTGAAAATAAAAATTCAAAAAATCCCTAATTTTAAAAAAAATAGAATTTTTCCTACTAAATATAGTTATTCATTTTCCCAAGCTCTCCAATAAATATCCTTAACTCTAGGTTCACCCTTTTCACTAAAAATATCAACTAAGTTTTCCTACTCCAATTTTATACATAAAACTCTAACATCCTTAAGGTGACTCCACATAAGAATAATAATTACAAATAATATACAAATTTATTTGTAGTACTTTTGAAAACAAGTAAGGTTTAAATTTGAAACATTTTTGTTTTCTCTTCAAACTTAAGCTCAAACATGTGTAACAATGAAGTACAAAAATATAAACAAACAACAACTGAGGTTAATTCATTCTCCCTTCTACTCACATTTCCCCTCCTTACTTTCAATTTCTAATAGAAGAAACTACACTAATAACTTGGGTGTATTATAAAACCTTATATCATTATCACCCATGGATTAGAATTTCCTCATTTGTTGCCAATTTTAAGGTTACTCTAAGTCTAAGGTATACACAATTTGGTAAATAAAAATAGTGCAGTTCATCCAGATGTTGCTCACTAAGTAAGTTTATGACCTTACCCAGTGAAGACAAAGTCAGATAAAGGAAGTAATACAGTTGACATGGAGTGGTCTAAGTTTAAACTCTACAAGCTTCAAGGTAATGTTCAACTCCTGTTGAGAACTAAGTCGTAACATACTCGTCAACCTACTACTATCCGAAATCATATACAAATCTTGACATGACGAAGGAATTACCTCACAACATTAATCCAATCCACTTTACACATCAAACACGGATCAAAGTCCAACATCTAATTATTATCCAATCCAACATAACAATAATAACACTAAACAGATAACAAAGATAACCATGGGTTAACTCCCATGAAGCGCTTGGTCTAACATCGATGACCCGATTTATCCAATGTTTACTCTAGTTGCCCCAACATCAGAATCTCATTCATTTTGTTTGTATACCACGGAATATGCCATTTAGTGATTTTGAATAACTGTTTCTTAGGAGATCTTGTTCTGATTTCATCATTCAATTCAAGTTCTTTTTATGATTGAGTCGAGTATGGGGTACATTCATCTTAAGTTCATGAGGTTTTTTAACATACGGAGTTAAAAGTTTACTATTTTTGGTATCATCCATCATTTTGCACCTCTTCTGAACATACATACAGTTTTCTTTAAACAATGTTTTCAACTCATCATGAAAGTCCATTTTGATCTCATCTGTTAATTTACTCTAAAAAATTTCTTAGAAATGGTCTTTACTTAGATAATCAATATCATCCATCTAAAAAACAATCATCATATTTTCTCTCAGCTGAATAATTCATAGTCTTTAAAACATCAAGAGTGGCTTCATGGTCATTAATATTCATAGTCAACTCTCCTTTTTGCACTTTTGTCATAGCTTGTTCAGTAACAAGGAAAGGTCTCCCTAAAATAATTAGATTTTATTTATCTTCCTTCATATCTAAGGAAAGATAAATTTATCTACTTTAACAGGCTCATCTTCTATACCCCGTTTGGATAAATGATAGATCGATCAATTAACTGAAGGGTTACTATAGTGGGAGAAATATCAGCTAAACCAAACATTCTAAATATTGATAGAGGCATCAGATTAATGCTCGATCCTAAATCAAATAAAGCTTTTCCACATAATCTTTCTCAAAATACACAAGGAATTGTTAAGCTATTAGGATCCTTAAGTTTCTTAGAAAGCTTTTTTGAAATATAGCGCTGCACTCCTAACTTAGTGTAACCGTCTCGCAATCCCCAAATTTCCTTTTCTTGTTTAATATCTCATTCAAAATTTTTTTATAATTTGGCATCTGGTGTTTACTCTGGTTGCCCCAACATCAGAATCTCATTTATTTTATTTGTATACCACGAAATATGCCATTTAGTGATTTTGAATAACTGTTTCTTAGGAGATCTTGTTCTAATTTCATCATTCAATTCAAGTTCTTATGATTAAGGCCTTAAAATTGTATGGGGGTACATTCCTCTTAATTTGTGAAATTTTTCAACAGACGGAATTAAAATTTTACTATTTTTGGTAACGTCCATCATTTCACACCTCTCCTGAACATACGTACAATTTTCTTTAAACAATGTTTTCAATTCATCATGAAAATCCATTTTGATCTCATCTGTTAATTTACTCTTAAAAATTTCTTAGAAATGGTCTTTACTTAGATAATCAATATTATCCATCCAAAAAAAATCATCATATTTTCTCTCAGCTGAATAATTCGTAGTCTTTAAAACATCAAGAATGACTTCATGGTCATTAATAGTCATTAATATTCATAATCTTTCTCAAAATACACCAGGAATTGTTAAGCTATTAGGATCCTTAAGTTTCTTAGAAAGCTTTTTTGAAATATAGCGCTGCACTCCTAACTTAGTGTAACTGTCTCGTAATCCCCAAATTTCCTTTTCTTTTTTAATATCTCATTCATAAATTTTTTATAAGTTGACATCTATTCCAAAGCTTCAGCGAAAGGAATATTTATCGTTAACTTCTTAAGTCCATGAACTTTAAAAATTGTTTATCCAACTCATACTGTCTAAGTATTCGAGGAAAGGGAGGTGGTGGTCTTTCTAAATTGATTTTAGTTGGAGATATTAAATTTTCCAAATCCTTAGAAACATGTTCTTTAGGTCTTTTAGTTTTCTTTGTTTCTCTCACAACTTCTTTCTCTTTTCTAACCACATCCTTTATCTCTCTTCCACTTCTTAATTGGACAGCTTCTACTTGTTCATTATTGTTCTCTTGAAGGTTGATTTCAGTGTTAAGTGAATTAGCAATTTGTTCAAGTTGATTCTTTATGTTTCTAATCACAACATTTTGACTTTACAATTAGTTTCCCATTTGCAATACCACTTCTTCTATAGACATTTTCTTATCCTCAAATTGTTGATCATTGTTAGAGTCCGGTGAATATGAAGGTCTATAGTTTGTGTTCCATTGATTATTCCAACTTCCATTAGGATTTGTATGATTATTTCCCCATTGTTGGTTTCTTCTACTAGTAGTATGATACCAGTTAAAATTAGGATGGTTTTTCCAACTTGGGTTGTAAAAGTTAGAATACGGGTTGTTTATGTTATTTAAAGTCTCATATGATAATTTAGAATCAATCATATGCCCTAATGAACTTTCCTCACATACTGGAGTAAATTGAAGCAGGTTCATTCCAAGTTGGTCCAACTTCTTTAATATTGTAGCAACTTGAGATGCAAGAATTACAATCGTATCTATATTATGAACACTGGCTACCTTTTTAGGATTTACCCTTGCAGAGGGCCATTAGAGGGCCATTGAAATTTCAGAGGGCCATTGAAATTTATTTGTAGCCATTTCTTAAATTAACGCATATGCTTCATCAAATGGTTTTGACATTAATGATCCACTAGCACCAAAATCAATTATAGACCTTAGGGATCCTACTAACTCATTGTAATAAGTTTGAATGATTAACCAATCAGACATAATATGGTGTGGACACTTTCTTAGGAGTTCCTTCAATTTTTCCCAGGCTTTTTATATTGATTCCTCTTTATACTGACAAAATGAGATAATATCGTTTCTAAGTTCAATCGTCTTTGAAGGTGGAAAATACTTAGCTAGAAATTTCTGAGTTAACTCCTCCCAATTTTTAATAGAGCCAGGTGCTAATGAGTATAACCACATTTTAGCCTTATCCATTAGTGAGAAAAGAAAAAAACCTTAGTCTAACATCATCGTCGGACATGCCATTATAATGAAATGTAGCACAAAGTTCTTGAAAACTTGATAATTGTAAATACAGATCCTCGGAAGGAGTTCCCCCAAACTGGTTATTCTGCACCAGTTGGATAATTGCTGGATTTACTTCAAATAAGTCAGCTTCTATGATCGGGGTTCGTATACTTAAGTGAATTTTTTCTATCATTGGATTTAAATAATCCCTCAATGGTTTATGATGATTTTTCAAGTTATTGAACTTCCTACTATTCGTGGTTCAATTTTTGAGTGTTTTCCATTTCCATTTCTAGCTTTTTAAGTACTTTCTAGTTTTCCATTTCCATTTCTAGCTTTTCAAGTCCTTTTTGTTTTTTGAATTTTTTCCTTTTTTTAACTCAGGATCATAAGGCAAAAGTCCTTTAGATCCTTTATGTTGCATACACAACGCAACAAAAAACACATTAAAAATTAAAAAAAGATATTCAACACAACAAAATATTTTCACAAATACCTTATTTTTCACTCAAATAGTTTTTTCATAGCGCTTTTTCATACAAAATAAAACACCTTTCACACAAAAATAGTTTTTACGACAATACAATTTTTCAAGTCTAATCCTAATTACTTCAACTACAATTTTCCTAAAAGTCAAGATCAATCGTTGCGATCACCGGCAAGGCACCAAAAACTTGATACTGATATTTTTTATATGTAAGGATTTATGAAGTTGACACTGACTACTTGAAGATATTACTGCTACTTGAAGATATTAATCCCCCACAATGGTGCCAAAAACTTGATCCCAACATTTTTTATATGTAAAGATTTATGAAGTTGACACCACTACTTGAAAATTTTAATCTCCTGTAATGGCAACAAAAACTTGACCCCAAACTTGATCCTAAGCAAAGTAAGATTTCAATTATATTTTTAGGGATTTTATGCAAGTATACGTATCGTTATCAAGTAATATAGGGCTTTCTGATTAAGCCTCGAATATCGATCCCACATTGATCGAGGGTAATAACAGTGGCTATCAAATGAAGTTCTAGTAAAAATAACACACCCTAGCTTGGAAGGTCGATAAAGGTTTGGTTTTGATTATATCCTACAATTATCACTACAATACAACTTTTACTTCTAAACTAAATAACTCAATAAAAAACAAAAAGTGGGGTTTACAATATTAAGAATACTCTTCCTCATACAGTGAAATTAATAATATGTGTAAAAACAAAACAAGTAGTGAGAGAGATTGTGACAAATAGGAGCAATTATATTCTTTACCCTTACTAGATATGCTATAAAAAATATCAGTTAATTTAAAGTTTGAATAGTTTTGAAGACGGATTAGGCAAGGAAGATACTAGCTCTCACTCTAGAGTTCCCTCTTATCCCTCCACCTGGAGGCTAACATCTCGCATCAAAACCTAAAACAATAAACCAAATTAGGAGGCTTTAGCTTATCACTCTAAAGTCCTCTAATTCTGCACCCATTAAAGATTATTTACCTATTTATTTGCACTCAACTATATGGACTACATTCTCATCCATACAATCTCATGTGATTCTACCACAGTTGATTGAGACAACACCATCCAAGATCTTACATGTTTCCACAACAGATTTTAACATGCAAGTTGATCAAGTTTACATGTAAATAAAGAACAAATTAAAACCATCACAATATATTCTCACTCTACTCAATTCTATATCCCACACATGCATATTAATTCATTGTAAGAGGGAAGAATAAAGAAAACTACTCACTACACAAGGAGAAACAACAAGAACTTTTCATTGAACTAGACTTCAAAACCATACAAACAAAGTACTAAATTCAAATCAAAATACAATGAAAATACTTATCTCTAATGTAAATCAATCTCTCCTTGTATAGCACAAGCAATCTCCTTACAATCCTCTCCATGAACAAAGTGAAAAGAAAAGAAGAAATCTCTCACTCCCTCTCTTTCTCTCTCACCTTGTCACCCCACTTGGGGCTCACGCCCAAGCTTTCTTCTTCTTCTCCAAGCCTTATTTTCCTTTTTCAATTGATTCAAGAGTCCAAGAGTTATTTCAAAAACATTTCCAAGCCTTTTTTATAATTTTCCAAGAGATGCTTAAGTGTCTCTTAAAAAATGTACAAATTCAATGAATCTTCCATAATGGTGCCTCAAGTAACTCTTCATAACTCCATATAACCACCCCAAATTCTTCTAGAAAGTCTCTTTTCTCATTTCCAATGAATTTTTCAAGAGACACACGAAGCAATGCTTCAAAAATTGTCCAAATTCGTTGTACATTCTAGAAGATATGTTGAAAACCGTCTTTGGCACCTAAGCGCCAATTTTTGTGCGCTTAAGCGCCCCCTCTCTATCTAGTGGCACTTGAGTGCCATATTTGGGTGCTTAAGCACGAAACAGAGGCACTTACATGCCCAGTGTTGGTCCCCTTGGCTCCGGTGTGCCCCGGTTCGACCCGATTTGCTCCGGTTTACTCTATTTTGGTCCATTTTTGTTCCTTTTGTTCTAATCATTCCAAATTCTTCAATTTGATGTATCTACAACCAAAAACACAAGAAAAATACCTTTAAAGTGCGATATCATCATAAAATATAGCATTAAAAATAATATATTTTTTGCGTATCACACGACACCCTACTCTCATATTTCAAGGTCGGTTTAAGGCCACCTTAAATGGCATATGTCATCTGATTCTCTGCACAAAATCTTTCAAGATAAACTTAAAGCCACCTTAAATGGAGCACGGTGTTTTATTCTCATCTTTTGAGATTGGCTTAAAACCACCTTGAATGGGTTAATGCATCTTATTCTCATTTCTCTGCACTTTCAATATCTTTTGAGTTAGATGTGAGTCCCTGTGCATTCCATCTCGATGCAATCTCTTAACATATTTTTGCCTTCTGTAAATAAATTTTCACTAAATCAAAATTAAAATCAAAGTCAAAATCAAAATTAAAAATTAAAATGTAGAAATTGAATCAAATTTTCTCAGCGACCGTCAGTTTCCCTGATGGTTTTCTCTATAAATATGTTGCGTATCCGTTCACTTGGGTTAGGAAGCACAAATTACATTGTGAATTTCAAATTCACTCTTGAAATTACCAAAATCCCAATTTTGCCCCTTAGTGTCTAAAAGTCACCAAATCACCCCAATTTGCCTCCAATTAATCTCAAATCTCCTCAATTTCAATTTTTACCTCAAATTAATCATGTACTAATTCATTACCTAATCCAATTGAAATCAAAATCAAGCCCAATTAAACCCAATTCTAAACTCCAAATCCAAGTCCAAGTGAATTGCCTCAAATTGACCCAAAGTCCAAAAATCCCCAAATTTAGCTTCATGATCAATCAAATGCCCTAATTTTAAATTCACATCAAATTCAACATATCCAAATTCAATTTCAAAAAGTTCCCAATCCGTTTAATTAGCCCATGATCAATTGATCAATTTCCAAAATTTTAATCATTATGTGCATGGTTAAAAGGCCCATACCCATAAGCTTTTTTCAAAAGCCCATATGATTAATTTAAAAGCCCAAATGGAGCCCATATAACATAAATTTTTCCTTCATCATATCATGGCATTCAAAATCCTTCCATCATGGCATCACATGGAGCATAGCATACATTTACATAAATATTTATCCAAATTTAGGCATCATGGCATGATTTTCCAAAATTCATGAAAATTAAAATTTCCTTTTGTATGAAACCTTCCCATGACCTCATACATATCATGACATGACTCATGGAGCCTTTCATGGGCACCATAAAGTCAAATTTTGACAAAATGGCATGAGGAGTTGTCGACCTCACTTTTGGTTGAGGTTTAGTTTTTCCTCTTTAGTACCTAGGGTCTAGCCATAAGACTTTCCTGGTGACTATTCCTAGAGAATTAGAAAGGAACCCTCACCATTACAATTTCTAAACTCTTCTTTGCTCAACTTGAAGTTCCATATAGTCACTATTAGAAATTCTAAACTCTTTTTTGCTCAACTTGAAGTTTCATATACTGGTTCTAACCTCTAGCACTTAGTAGGTGTAGCCAGTGTAAGGGAGCTCAAGGAGAGTTTCCATAGGATCACACACACTTGAACCTCTCACTTTCACTCACAACCTAAAATCCTAAACCAAGCATGCTTAGCCTGATTCCCTACTCTTTCGGAGACTCATCACAGTGGTCCCCCAAACTCTTAGCCCCTCGCAAGGATGGCTAAGACCAACACATGGAGGATACAAAATGGTCTTATGTCACAAAGAGGGTGATTTTATGCTTGGCATTCCTAATTGATATCAATTCCACCAAAACTCCAATTTTTTACCTTTTAGCCCCAAACTTTTCCATAATTACCAAAATGCCCCTAAATCCTAATTTTCCCAAAATTTCCCTAGCTATCAATTTCTTCCCAAAAATCTTTTAAACTCTTTCAAACCACTCAATTTGCCCAAAATACCCCAAAATTCTCAAAATTCCAAAAATGCCCCTAAAATTGCCAAAATTATCAAAATACCCCAAAAATTGCCAAAATTATAAAAAAACTCTTGGTGGCCCAAACTTTCCCAAAGCCTTCAAAATCATTTCAAATGTACCCAAAATAAATTTGGACTCTTCAATTGAACCCAATTTGACCAATTGGACCCATTTTGACTAAGAACCCCAAATTGCCTTTAAAGGCCCAATTACCCAAATTCACTACCAATGCCTACCAATTTGATCCTACTTTCCCCCAATTTCAATTATAAAGTCAAATTCATCATGTACATGCTTGATTTAATCCAAATACAAGTCCAATTGACCCACATTGGAATCTCATCTCAACCCAAATCAGAAAGCCCCAATTTGACAAAAAATCAAAATCTCACTCAATTGAACCTCCAAACTTATCCAATTGCCCCAATTTTACATCATAAATTTTTTAAAACACTCCCCCATATCAAATTGAACCTTCAATTGGCTTCGGTAAAGCCTCAATTTAAGTCAAAATCAACTTAGTCCAAAATCCCCAATTTTGCCCAAATTTAGCCATGACTCCAAATGTTGCCAATCGGAATGCCCAAATCTCAAAATTGACACCTAATTAATGTTGAGAACTCTTCATAACACCCCTAGACATTGTTGAACCTTTAATTTGGACTTAGTCTAACTCTAGCCTAACCTAAACCTAAGTCCAACCCAACATCCCCAAATTGA
>NW_018231739.1:0-896 GCF_001263595.1 Phalaenopsis equestris | reverse complement strand
TACAATAAAATAAAACAAAATAATAAAAATAAAATGAAATCCTTATTTTAAACCTATTTCACCTAACTCACACACCCGATATCTCCTCTTCGCTCGATCCAGCCACACGAGATGGCTTGCCCCTCGATCCCTAGCTCCCGCACCCCTCCTATTCGTGAATCTTCCTGATGCTTCTTGCCCGAGCCGCAACAGCGTCCCCTCTTCCACTCGCTGGCTTGCACGAACCCTGGCCCGAGCGCCTCCCTCTCATGCGAGCCCTAGCTTTGCGAAGTTTCGGCCGACTCCTCTTCTTCTTCGAGAAGCCCTGACCGACCCTTCATCTTCCCGAGGCCTACTTCTCTTTCTCCCTAAATGTTCCTCCTCTCCCATCATCCCATTTCTTCATCGAGAAATGTCGGCCGACCCTTCATCTTCCCGAGGCCTACTTCTCTTTCTCCCTAAATGCTCCTCCTCTCCCATCATCCTATTCGACCACATTGGGGTTGTTGGGGTTGTTAGGTGGCTGCTCCTCTCCCCTTTGCCTATAAAATCCTACCTAGGGTAAGGTCGGTAAGAGGTTGGCCGAAAATTCAAAAGGAGGGTGGAGGTGCTTCCAAAATCTTGTCTTGCGTGAATTTCCTGTTCAGCTGTTCGGCGCTATTGCTTGGTTGGGTATTCCTTTTGGGTTGCTCGGTATTTTCGATTGTTGGCTCGATATTCTTGCTTGGTTGTGTGTTTGACCACCAAGGTAGGCCAAAATTATGGAGAAGGGGTAGGTGTTGCCAAAATTTTGGGTATTTCTTTCTTCTTGGTTGATTCTTCCTTAGCTTGCTTGGTGGTTGGTTTTCTCCGTTTCCCTTGAACAAAAAAATGAGGTGCTTTCTTCTTCCTTTTCTCCTTACCCTTATGCCTCTTTC
>NW_018231738.1:0-234 GCF_001263595.1 Phalaenopsis equestris | reverse complement strand
CAACTAAATTTACCATTTAGCATGAATCACAAGGTTTTCGACATGGATCTCTATATATGTAATATATTTTTTTTGCATAAAATGTTTTGATTCAAATTAGAATTCATCTGAAGCTTCGATTGTAATAAATTTATAGTTAAACTGATTGCTCAACAAGAGGGACCCAATACTACCAAAATTTATTCAATATGAGTTGTTGTCAAGGGGACAATCACTCTCCCCTTTTCATTTGAG
>NW_018231737.1:0-439 GCF_001263595.1 Phalaenopsis equestris | reverse complement strand
AAAACCTATAATTGATACCAATATTACTTGAATTCGCTTACAAATTTAGTCATCAAATTCTTACAGGAATCCAAAGTAACTCATCAGTTCAAAGTGAAGTTACCAAAGACTTCATGAAAGACAAATTATTCTCAAGGATCACAAACATTACCTAAATCTCATCAAAGGGCTATTCATATAATTAAATAGGATTATTCATTTTATAACTATTAATTGTCACTTACTAGTAATTGTCACTTCTTATTATTTAATTTTTCTTGTATTATTCAAATGTAGCATCTTTTGTAAGGTTGAACCTTAACCCAAATCTATAAATATGACAAGTTTTACACATTCTGAGATATTATTCTGTAATATCAATCTTGTACTAGGCTAAAGAAAATTTCAAAGGTTCACTCTTTAACCTCTCTTTCTCTCTCCCTTTTTTAGCTCTTATTAT
>NW_018231736.1:0-1150 GCF_001263595.1 Phalaenopsis equestris | reverse complement strand
ATAATGTTGCATATAAACAGTCGGGATCAGTAGTCTTCTCTGAGTAGTCTTCTTTTATCATTCTCCCTACTTTAATATATGGTTTTGTGAAGAATCGATTTTATTTTATACAATTTTAAATGTCAATAATTTGTGATTCTTTTAACTCCAATTTTCATTTACCTTTCAAGCTGACCAATTGAAATGTTAAAATGTGTTGAGAAACATATGTTCTAAAAGGGCTATGATCTCTACAATATGGGGAGAATCACATTTGATTTCATGGGAGAATATTTCATCCATGAGTTTGGGTGCAAATAAATAAGGAAATATACCTTTTGGAAGCAGAATTGGAGATTCTAAGGTGAAAGATTAAAATCCCAAATTTGGTCCAGTTGATTGGACACTGATGCGAGAGATTTAGCCCTCAGGTGTGGGAGTAGTGGGATCTCTGAAGTGGCAGTCAGTATTCTCTCAGCCTAACCACTGACTTAGGGAACAAACTTTGGATTAGTCAATGTTCTTTATGCACTCAGAAGAGGATAGAGAATATGATTGCTCCTATTTGACGCAAAAAAAAAAATTATAAGTATTTTCAAATGATTTTAATTTTTTCACAATCCATATACTCATTGTAAAGGGGAATGATGCTTTCTTAAATTTGAACTTTTTGTCACGAAAACTTAGTTAATTTTCATAAATTTACTTTTGAAGGTTTAGCATTTAGCTTAGTTAACTTTGTCTTTCAACTGCATTTTATTTAGCATTCACTTGTTACTTAATATTCAAATTTAGCACTTTACTTTTGTAGTTTTAAAAATTTTACTTTACATTATAATCTTAAGAACTTATTTATAGATATTTCCAACTTCTCTGTGGGATTGATAGCTAGGACTCTATTAGAGTCATTATTACTTGAGTGATACGTATACTTGTGTTATTTTTTAAAGGGGATTTGGTAGTTTAAAGATATTTAAAAGATAAAACTATTTTAACTAAAGTTATTTTGTTGGGGTTAATATGCATATTCGTTATTGTATCTGCCTTGTGTATTTTGTATAATTGAAAAATATTTGCAAACTTAACACACTAAATCCACCCGCATCATACGCCAGTCTGGTGCCTGAGGCTCCAACGCCAAAATTTTTCATATTTCATTTTTCTATGGAAA
>NW_018231735.1:0-791 GCF_001263595.1 Phalaenopsis equestris | reverse complement strand
GTTTCTCGAGTATCAAATATAGTGTTATGACAGTTTTATTATAAACAACATTACTACACAGGGGTAGAATGGTCATTTGTCTAGAAACAGCTGACACACAGTTGTTTCAAACTGCCAAAAGTAAACATTCAGCCAGCTTATTCGCAGCAGCTTATTTATAAGTTATAGATGCCCCAAACACACCCTTAATTGGGTCCTTTGACTCAATAAACCAGAGAGCATGACAATGTGGAACGATATAATCATGGGATCGTGATCAAATTTATCATCATTCATCCGAACATCAGCTCTAAGCTCAAAGTGATAAATTTCTATAATTTAAACTTAAACCATTGATACTAAATGATGAACAATCAGCGCCTTAATGATTAGTCTTAATCAAAAGTTATATCGTTATCAAGAGAGATAATGAACCATAGAGGCTTGCGCGTATGTGAAAACCTCGAACCCTAAGTCTTAAGAACCCTTACAAAATGAAAATGAAATCTTTGGGTAATGTCTTATCTAATGTATCATATGTTATTTAAAAATTTAACTAGGAACCTCGGGTTAATGTCTTATCTAATGTCTCATCTATTATTTGAAAATAAAGCCCAACACCAACTTTGTTCCAATAAATTTTTCAATGAATGCAAGCCACAAGTTTTGTGAAAGAATGACTATGACATATATTTTGTGGTAATTTTGCAGCTAAAGTTCTCATGAGTTTATTATTCAGCACATTCCCTCTTAAAAATATAAAAAAAAAGTAACATTGAAAACAAAATTTGCTAAAATTTCGATTGTTTTCA
>NW_018231734.1:0-927 GCF_001263595.1 Phalaenopsis equestris | reverse complement strand
GCTAAACCTAACCGTTTAAACATAGATAGAGGCATCACATTAACGATCTTAAATCACATAAAGCTTTTCCACATAATCTTTTTCCAATTGCACAAGGAATTATGAAGCTACAAGGAATTTTAAGTTTCTGAGAAAAAAATTTATGAAGTATAGCGCCGCACTCCTCACTCAGTGCAAGTGCAATTGTCTCGTAATCCAATTGTCTCGTAATCCCCAAATTTCCTTTTTTGTTTAATATCTCCTTCATAAATTTTGCATAACTTGACATCTGTTTCAAAGCTTCAGCGAAAGGAATATTTATTATAATTTTCTTAAGTACGACCATGAACTTTGAAAATTTTTTATCCAACTCATGCTGTCTAAGTCGTTGAGGAAATGAAGGTGGTGGTCTTTTTAAATTGATTTTAGTTGAAGATATTAATTTTTTCAGATCCTTAGAAACATATACATGTTCTTTAGGTCTTTTAGTTTCCTTTGTTTCTCTAACTTCTTTCTCTTTTCTAACCACGTCCTTTATCTATCTTCTGCTTCTTAATTGGATAGCCTTTATTTGTTCATCATTTTTTTCTTTAGGGTTGATCTCAGTGTTGCTAGGAAGTATTCCTTGGGGTCTATTGCAAAGTGAATTAGCAATTTGTCCCAGTTGATTCTCTATGTTTCTAATTGTAGCATGTTGACCTTGCAACTGGTGCAATACCACTTCTTTTATAAACATCTTCTTATCCTTAAATTGTTGATCATTGTTAGAGTCTGGTGGATATGAAGGGCTATAGTTTGTGTTCCCCTGATTATTCCAACTTCCATTAGGATTTGCATGATTATTTTCCCATTTTTGGTTTCCATCGTCAGTAGTATGATTCTAGTTAAAATTAAGATGGTTCTCCTAACCTGAGTTGTGAAAGTTAGAATATGGGGTGTTTATGGTAT
>NW_018231733.1:0-13471 GCF_001263595.1 Phalaenopsis equestris | reverse complement strand
TTCTTAGTATTGACTATAATCTTCTGCTACTAACTCCATATTATGCCATTTCCTATTATTATCACTTCCTATTATTACCTTAATATAATAATAATCATAACACAACAACAACACATAAAATTATTTGAGTGAGAGATCATGTGCTTTTAAGAGACAAGGAAGGTAACTATTTAGAGTACAATAATAATTAAAATAACAATAGCAATTACTATTATTATTACTATTGATATTATTATTATACTCTAAATAGTTACACTTTTTTCCACTTAAAAGCGCATTTATCTCTCACTCAAACAATGTATGTGCAATTCCTTTTTTCTTTGCTCCTAATTTTTTCATGACCTTATCAAAACAAGTCATTACATCCCACATGAAGGAAAATTCTAGCACGAAGTTTAATTTTCTCATCTAACAATTTAACAAATTCTTACCTCCTAGAATACATAGTTTTATTTAAGGTGGTCTATCTCTTTTTTTTTGTTTGCTCTCTACATACATAATTTTATTCAAGTACATCCCTACCATCTAACATGTGACACAGATCAACTCCCACAAAATAACATTTCATTTTTGCTGGAAAAGATATTTCTTTCTTAACATAAACAAATCTAGGGAAATTTGCTTACATGCCCACCCAATACCTATGTAATCAAATATCAGACACCTAAACTTCATTTTTTACATCCAGGCCACCTTACCTATGGCCAAAAGCAAGGGAGTAAAAATGAAAGTTTAGGCGTCTGATATGTGAATACATAGGAATTGGTGGTGCGTAAGTAAAACCCCCAAAAATCAATTTGTGTTTTAATAGCTTCGTTTCTAAAAATAAGCAAACGCCATCATCAGTTCCGAAACATATTTTCACATAAGTTGCATTAGATGTACTATCAAAAAAAGTACAGCTACATCTTCCTAAGACTTGCGATCATAATCATAAATGAATAAAAGACAGCCAAATAGTAGTTATTTCTACACTTGCATGCTCAGAATGAGATGCATCTACATACACATATCTAATTAAGTGATAAACAGAACAAACATGTTGCATTTTCAGTAGTTTTGAACAGGAATATGATAGAATGGAATGACACAAAATTAACAATTATTCATGATACAAACACAATCAGATGAATACAAACACAAATGTATTTAAAAATTACAATACAAACACAAAATCTTTTTTTTTCTTCAATGTGGTAAGACGGTATTATTGCTGAAAGATCCAGTAAATAAAAGCCAAGATAAAAAAAAACAATGCTATCCCCTAAAAAGAATCAACATGAAAAAATTATAAAAAAATAAGGTAAATAGATAACATTGAGAAAAAAAAACTTCAATAAAATGATTCAACCGTCCTTTATTCATAATCTCGAGTGGATAAAAATGAATAGATCTTTTTAAAAGGACTACCGCAGGAAAATAATATGTAAGATATTGATAGCTATAGCCTCTCACTTACTGTTGGCCCAGCAATCAGAGAAGTTCCAGAATCAGCTATAGCAGCACAACCACCGGAACAGAATCCTGGAAATAAAAAATTTAAGGAAAAAGCATGTTAGGAAGTACAATTGCATCAAATGACAAGAAAGATTTAGGATTAGAAGCGCTACCAGTTGTTTGGCCACCAATAAGGACATCACCCATATCAAACTGTTGCATGAAAAAATAAAACCGGAAAAAAAAAATTGTAATTAGCAACGTTAACCACTCAACTGAATATGAAAATCAATTCCATAATCCATTCAATCTGATTGGTGGATTAAGGATCCACCTGCCAGTATCCCTTTTGTGTCACAGGGACGTAAGTATGTTCACCCTCATAATGATTAGGGTCAGACCCTCCAAACACTACTTCACCCCCATCGCCATCATTTGAATTTCTATTAAACCAAAAAGAAAAAACAGGATCCCTGATAAGTCCCTGATCAATCATGTTGTACCTGAATGAAAGTAAATGTTAGTACCTGAATGAAAGTAAATGTTAGACAACGGTTGCCGCGTCAATTTAATATAAAAATAAAACATATATGAACAAGTAGTAAAGTTCAGCAAGCCCTTTTATACAGAAATAGAAAGTAAGATCTCAATATTATGCTATACATTTACAGGTCATTTCACATAATCATCACCAACGTCACTAGTCTTATCCCAAATATGGTTCAACATATCTATAAGGCTTTGCAAAATATAAATTTGAAAGGTTATTTATACGGCTATGACTATATTAGAGAATAGGACCTAAGAAAACCTAACCATTGTCAAAAGAAAATCAAAACTCAAAAGTTAAGATAAACATCATTTGTCTCGTCCCACATATTAGGGGCAAGCTTTATGGATATCATTTTACATTTGTTAGTCGTGAGATTTGACTGAAGATGTTAAACCAATTCTTTGCAAATAATTATAAAAACCATCTATGTTAACTTAAATACATCCCTTTTCCATTAATATTAATCAACTTGTCAATGAATAGCGCACCATAGCATGAAAGTCCCCATGGAGCTATAGTGGAAAGGCAGCAGGAGATTTTAAACATGACAAAATATATAATCGAAAGGCAGCAGGAAATATGAATAACTATTATTAAAGGATAAAACATCATGAAAAAAAAAAAAAAAACTAAAACGATGGTCAAGTTTAGGAGCGATTATTCGGTGCGGACAGCGCACGCAAATTCAATTTGAGTGTGCTGTCCAATAAGATTTTTAAAAAAAAATTTAAGTAGGGTCCACTGACATACACTTTTTGTAAAGGGAGTTTTTATTGGTTCACCGCACGCACACAAAAATTTTTCCAAGTTTAGGTGCTCAACATCTCAATCACTTGCAATTAAAAATCTTATAATCCATTTGTAAGTCTAATATTTTTGTAAGAGATTAAACTAAACATCAACAAAAAAACTATCATCATCAAATCAAAAAAAACTTCCTTCATCAATATCATGGTTCTCATAAATCAAAATCTTCTTCGTCAAACTTACCATCTTCATATTCGTTTGCAACAATGTTAAATGAAGATTGCTTCCATTTGACTTAAAATCACTCTCTAATATTGTGGCTTTTTTCATAAATATCAATGGTCTTTCCAAAGTACTCCATGACAAATTTCCCTTTTATATATGTATATATATATATATATACATATATATAATTTTTTTAATACCAAATCCTCAAAATCAATATATAGCCCGTACAATCAGTGCAATGCATCATGCGTCATTGCTTATAAATAGCACAAAAAATGTGCACTTTTGTATGTCACGCTAGGTAGATGGCACTGGAGGTGCATTGTGCCACTGCATGTACCAAAATGTAGGCCATTTTACTTCATTGACATATATGATACTAATCCACACATCTTATCCTATTGGGCATTTTCTAAAATTAGGTGTACATTTCCAAACTACCCCCAAGCTCATTTGGTTACTTGAATAGGGAAAACATTCTTTGAAACACTCAGTTTGCTAGATTGCAACAGTTAGTTGGATGTAGTTAGACATCAACATGAATTTTAATCTTTTCAAACACTTCAAAATTATAAAAAGGAATATTGTCCCTCAGCAATCACTTTTGATCACTGTCATCCATATATCAAACCATTTCCATCTCATGGCAATAACGAGCAGCACAAACATCCATCACTATCAACTACTAAAATAGCATATACTTATCATCTATAACTATGAGTTCTTGTACATAACCTTGCTGCAGAGAATTACAATGGAATAGTGAAAATGCTTCCTCTATTTCCAATATTTCATCTCCTCTCCAATTTCTGCTTGCTGCTTTTCTTAGCATATCAACGAGTTATCTTTTAAATGGCATCCGAATCCAAGCCTCAAAATCTATATCATCAAAAGCCTGTAGAACTCTATGTCCCATGAACCTTTTGAGCACCACTTCTTTCAGTTCCAAAGCCAGCTCATCATCCAAAATGGAAGAAAACTCTATTCCTGTCCAAATCAAATTCTTGATGGCCAAAAAAAAGGACAGTAAACATTCAGCTTACAATAAAAAAGCATCCCACTTAGTAAAGTCCTCAAGTTAGTTTGAACCAATGGCTTTAAGAATACTTGATGGCACCAATGGTAACTGCATAAAAACCATAATTACAGCTTATGGATCTTGGTTGATCAAAATCTCGCCTCTACCTGATGTTGTTTTCTCTCACTCCTCTCTTCTTCTGCATGTTCTCAACTTCGATTTTTATTGAAATATATGGAAAACGCTTGATCAAAGATTGCAATCCACCAACAGGACATGAGTTATCCAACACAAAAATGAGCTACACAATCTGTACATAAATAAGCAATCAATGACACAATATCAAGTTCATGTAAAAGTTAAAGTCGATGTCATTACAACTGCATGTTACTCCATTGACTCGAAATAAATTATAGTTTATAGCACTAAATGGCATACCAACAGCTTAAAAATATTTCAAGACTGCCATTCACACCACGCTTCGACCCATCAATCTTACATAGTGAAGTAATTATTATCACCAATAAAGCTGCTCGTGACAATGCTTCAACCAACAAATTGATAAGCAAATGATTCTAAATTCATCACAATGAATGATACCAGAGTTAACCCAAACCACAATGGGAAAAGCAAATAAACGATTTCAACTCACACACTGAAGGGGGAATTATAGCAAATACAACACAAAAACTCGCACTAGGTCGGGATTTAAGTTGTTGGTGGTGGTCATTAGGGGTTTGGAAGTCTTGGTATAAGATTATGATAGTTGGGTGGTGGTTAGAAGGTGGGGGTTGTAATAGGGAAGGAATTTTGTGTGGTTGTTTTGAGGATAGCAGTAAGCATGGGATGACTGAATGGCAATATGACAGCAAGGAGAAAGGTTTGTGGGGTAGCGACGGTGATGTCAGATGGCAGGATAGAGGTAGAACAACAAAAGGAAGGATTGGCGGGCTGCAACAAAGGTGAGGGTCTGGGAAAGCAAAAATAGTAAAATAGGTGGTAGGACAGCAAGGCGCGGCCAAGGCGAAGGGCGATGGACTGTGGGACAATAGATGAGAGGGTTGTCTAGGGACTGTGGCAGAGAGGGGGAATGGATGGATAGATTGCAAAAGAGTTGGGTAAAGATAAATATCCCTGCGGGGTCGAAATACAATCAGAGCACCACACGATCCTTGAGGAGCAGTCACCACCTCGGACAATTTACAGCAAAAGCACATTCTCGTCTTTGGATGCAGCCCTCGAAAAGAAAAACGAATTAAAGGCCACAATCTGAAATAAAAAACAATCAAAATCTGAATTCTAAACAAGCACACAACACTATGTAATAGAAGCTAATAGATAGAAATAAAGTGACATAGAAAAGGAAAGAAAATAAAAAGTAAAGGTAATATAATAATAGGTAGAGGCTATAGAAGGAATGCGAGGCGGGCAAGACAAGTGATAGAAAGGACAAAAAATCAAATTGGAAGAAAAGGAATGTGGTGTTGTAGCTGCTACAGTATTGCGGCCCAAGCTCCCACGTCAATCTCCTGTCGTTGGGATGGCTTCGACTTCATTCGTTGCAGCTTCTAATTCCTTATAGCACATAGTCAAATCAGTCACATTGATGGTAGCAGATAAATTGCAATCCGCTAAAAGGTCCATCATGTGGCATTCCACAACACGTCTTGATAAAATGAATATGTATCCTTTATTGGCACATCATAAGCTAAAGTTACATATATATGTTGCTTCCTATAATGTAACTTTTGAGCTCTCTTAAGTCTAAAATCTTCGTCCACCTCTCGTCCTCTGTGGAATATAACTGATAAATTAATATGTGAGGATAAATCAACTATGGGGTGAAATTTGTGATAGGTCGCACATCACTCACTAACAACTACTCAAGAGAGCTCTCTTCTTTACTGACAAGACCTGGATCTCATAGAAGAGTTGTCTTCCTCATCAAGCTCCTAATACAAATTTCAAAGTTGGGTTTCAAACCCTCCTGCATGGACATCCGAAGATGAGTACTATATTGAACTGAATCTAAAATCTGAATGACTATTAGAAAACTTTTGGACATGGCACAAAAGAGTCTCATCTCTTATATGTGAGACCTCCCTCAGTAGGGGCAACTCAAAGATTAGTCTATGGATTTAAATGGTTTGAATTCTATTATTGAGGGTTGTCATGTGTCTAATCTAGGCTCACCAAACTAATGGCCCCTTTGGATATCCAAGGGCAATCCAGTTGATGCTCTTCTCAATGTCTTCAAAATCCTAACTCGAGACACCATAATCTCGCACTCTGTGGGAATGCCCATTACATCAGTCAATACCTTCTAGAACAGTTGATATTATCTCAGTTGAAATCTCTATTCAATTGGAATCAATTGTCTCTTCCTCATTGGTTGAAAATTGAGAATCCTCTTCAAAGACTTCATCTTCTTCCGGATCACTGTTAATATGAAGCCAGTCCTCCTGCTTTGTCTCCTCATCGTCTTCAATGTCAACTATGTAATTACCGATTTTTTCAATAACGTCCTACTCCTTGAAACAGTACACCTACTGGTTGTGCAGTCTAATTAAACTGGCACTTGCAACATTTTTTGGTTGTGACAGATTTAGGGATGTGGATTGGTTCTGCATGTTCTCCACTCTAAATCAGCTTTTCTTCTCACACGATCGTCGTGAATGTTCTTCTAGGTGTTCTTTTGGTTATAAGATCCTGAAGTTGAACTCTATTTGTAAGATGGAGTGGTCACTCAGTGATGATGTCTCTCCCCTTTTGAAGCTAAGGTCTGTAGTTGTCTTCTGCAGTAAACTGGTAGGAATTGACATTGTATCTCTCGCTTCATCTTCAGATTCTCTCATTCTAAATGTGTGGTCTCCTCTCTCGACCTCCTTCGATATTGAATTTCCAAGTCTCATGGCTTTCCTTCTTCATCACTAAAATCCTTCAGATAGAAGGCATTCAGATCCTCGTCTCTGGCTCCCCCTTCAACTCTCCCGATTTAGGTTGAGGGTAGTCTCCCAGTGGGTTTCATCCTTAATGTCCGCAAGCCTCCGCTAATGTCGACGGATCTCTTGCTGCACCTTTTCTTGAGTAGACTCGACGGTGTTTCTCCTTGGTGGCATGGCTAAGGTTTAGAGCTGGGAGATGAAAAAGGGTAGTGGACTAATCGACACTAATCGACGGTGTCGAGAATTTAATTTAGGGTTGATGTTATAAATCAGCAAAGGAGAATTTGGGATATGTCAAAATGTGACTAAGGTTTGGGAATATGAAAGAAAAATTTTGTTAGAGGGGGTAAGGAGGATGCTAGGAAACCCTAGGATATGAATAAAGTTAGGCTAGCTCTGATATCTGATATACCTGAGTTAACCCAAACTAAAATAGGGAAAGCAAATATTATTACTCAAAAGAAACGATTACTCACACATTGGAAGGGGAATTACAATAAATACAACACAAAAACTCACATTATGACAGATTTAAGTTGATGGTGATGATCTTTAGGGGTTTGGGATTGTTGGTAGGTGATTGGGATGGTTGGGTGATAGTTGGAAGGTGGCGATTGTAACAGGGAACGAATTTTGGGTGGCTAAGTCAGAAAGCATGGAAATGACAAAAAAAGGGAAGGCTTGTGGGGTTGAGCTGGTGATGTCAGATGGAGGACAGAGATATAACAGCAAGGGGATGGATTAGAGGGGTGCAACAACAAAGGTAAGGGTCTGAAAGGTGGTTGGGACAACAAAGGGCGGCGATGGGACTATCTGGGGACGACGACAGTAAGGGGGGATGTTTGGAAAGCTTGCAGAGGATTTAAGTAAGGATTAATATCCCTACATATCAAAATACATCTGAAGTACCACTCGATCCTTTGGGAATGGTCGCCACCTCAGACGAGCAACAGTTGGAGCAACTTCTCGTCTTTAGATAAGTCCCTCAGACGGGAAAACATCTTAGAGGCCACAATCTGAAATCAAAAACAATCAAAATTTGAAATCTAAACAAGCACATGACACATATGTAATAGAAGCTAGTGAATAGGAATAAAAGGTCATAAGAAAGGAAAGAAAATAAAAAGGAAAGGTAATATAATAGGAAAAGGCTAGGATAGGAAGGGAAGGTCGGTAGGGAACCAAATAGGAAAAAAAGGTTCGCGGTACTACAGCTGCAATCAAGGAAGAGGTAGAAGTCGATCAGGCCATTAGTCCCAACGACAAGAAGGCACAACCTCCAGCATAGTTCACCCAGCATTCCAATCTCCCAAAAGTGTAAAAGCAACATTTAACTTCGTAGAATAGCATATCAGATACAAACACACACTGATGTTTGTTGCTGGAACATAATTGATTAAGATGTCCAACTTACCTACTTACTCAACTATTATAATGGCACCTTCCATGACCATTAAAAATTGATTCATAGACATAGAGCCCTTCACCCATCTTACTGCTAATCCTAATCACTAATACAACCCTCAAATTTATCAGGATGACCAGAACGCCTTGATCGACGATGAACAAACACTCAATTTCTTACACCAACAAAGGTCTTCTTTCTACCACTCGCAAATTCCACAGCTCCTTCATGTTCCTAGGTTAAA
Source organism: Phalaenopsis equestris (assembly GCF_001263595.1). NCBI lineage: Eukaryota > Viridiplantae > Streptophyta > Magnoliopsida > Asparagales > Orchidaceae > Phalaenopsis > Phalaenopsis equestris. The sequence goes on along the minus strand of NW_018231733.1, from coordinate 4,894 downwards.
TAAACTTACAATCCATTCTTAATCCACAAACTTGCCTCTGCAAACTATTGTTCTCTACTTCGATACCCTCAACTACAAAGTTAACCACCCATCACTCTTCAACAGATAACCCTCCTTAACCATGATCGACCTTCCAAGATACCAACTACTTCACAATCTCTCCTATCTTACTCCAACCTAAATACATTTGACTGCCTATGTTATCCTTGGATCTTGGCACCAACCATACTTAGTCTCCAAACCACATCCCAATTCAACTACATGAGTCTTCATCAGTTATGCCACTATCTCCAAAGGATAATAGTACTTAAACCCTCTCACAAATATAATAGCTGTCATGTAAATTCATCTTTAATGAATAGACATATCCTAACCAAAATCTCACCAATCAAACAATACAAACAAGAATTCCCCGACACATATGGCCTCTTAATTGTCTCACAGCATACAACATACCAACCAAATAAATTTCTCAACACAAAGCCCACAACATTATATTAATCACCAATACCAACCCCATAAATCCAACTGCTACATTACCCCAACACTCCCAACATAACTAACCCCTATCATTTATCACTCTACTCACTCAATGCAAATCAGACTCAAGACAAGACACCTAAAAACCAGATAAAACCTTTAGCCTATAGCACTATCCTAATAAAATCCCAGATTCATCCAACTAAATAGAGGTTGCCAAACATGGACATTTACTCAAAGCGATGTTAGCTAAATTGGGGCAATTCGATCCTTGTTCCACCATCTATGCATCAAAATGCACTTGATTGCAAATGCATCTACAAGATCAAAACAAGCTCAAATGGAATTATAGCATGTTACGTGGCAAACTTAATCACACAAAGCTAGAAATAAACATAGAGGATCAAGTACAAAGACACTTGCAATCAAATAGCTAAGTTGCCAACAATCAGAATTCTCCGCAAAATAGTTACTCATCATAAATGGAAAGTTACAAAACTTGATATCTCTAATGATTTCCTGTATGATGCCCTTTAACAGACAAGGAACTACGACAATGGTTCATTAATGCAGCTTACCCAATCCATAGTTACCAACCCAATAAGGCCATTATGGACTCAAAGAAAAGCCACATCAGTGCTTCTCCATATTTCTGATCTCCTTCAGCAACTCAAAATCATAAAAAGTATCATCAACACATATCTCCTTCATAACCATAACAAGTCATCATGTGTACATCCTCATTTACGTCAACAATATAATATTGACAGGCAGTGATTCCAACTCCCACTGATCCCCTATGCAACCTACAAACCCTCTTCAGCAATTACAATCTAGCAATCCATCTTTACTATGTTGGCATACATGTCATAAAAACTCTGGTTTTCAATTGAATCAAGCTCAACCCGGCATCACCATACTACACATGCGGAAATAGCCAATTGCAAGTCCATCTAATATCTAAATCCCACAAAAAAACTTATCTCAAATAAACATCAAAAACCCCTTTCTCCAATCTTACTTCTATATTGCTACATTGTAGGCTCCCTACAATATATAACTTGGCCTCATCAAAGACCATGTCAGGATGCATAATCTATTAAGCATGCTAACAACAAAAATGATTACTATGCTAACTCCGAGAAACCACACATTAGATGCAATCAATTTACCTTGACAATGTTCATCCTGAAGCCCATTCTAACTCTGATTGGGAGAGGAACTCAATAGACAGGACATCCACCACATGTGCCTGCCAATGCAACATACTCCATACGTGGTAGGGGTGTCAAAAATTGGCTTGACACGTCAACTCAACAATAACCCGACCAAAAAAATATGGGTTTAACCAATCAAGGTCAAGTTTGGGTAAAGATCTTAACCGTTAATTTTTTGGGTCATGTTCGAGAAAAAATCTAAATCAGTTTAATTTTTCAGCTCAAGTTCAGGTTGACACGCCAACCTAAAAAATGTCCTTAAACTAACCCGTCAATCCTAAATTAACTTAAAATCCACCCACCAACCCGGATTTTACCAGATAAACTCAAAGGTGACCCAATTTTTACTCCAATAGCTATTATTCCTTATGTTGAAGAGTTTATGGAGGTTGGGTTCGAGTAGGCAGGTTGAAAGAGTTCAGGTTGGACTCTTTGACCTGTTTATAAAATTCATGTCAAGCAGTTTCGAGTCAGGTCAATTTTAGGTCATACCTTGTAACGCTCGGTTTTAACAATTCGTAAGCTAGAACTAAATGTTTCATATGCTAGAATCGGAATCGAAGCAAAGGAGTCAACGTGTGATTTAAATAGAGATGAAGAGAGGAAAATGGAGGCAATAGGCATAAAGTGAGAGAAGAGTCGGGAAAAATTGAGACTAAAACAGAGAGGAAGAAAGAAGCAGAAGGAACTCACATGTATCTAGGGCAAGAAGACAAGGAGTGGAAGCCACGATGTTAAGCATCGATGTCCCCTTCGAGCACTTCGTGCGTCCTGTGTTAAGGAGAAGAGTTGAATGGAGTGACTTTGAGTAGGAAGAGAAGCTCATGCCCTAGCCGAAAGAGAAGCGGAATAGAAAGGAGGAGGCGAGTACAAAAGAAGTTTCCTATACTTGGGAAGGCACGGTCGTCTAAAGGAGGGGTTCTACGTGCAGAGACACTCGGTTCTAAGCGATCGAGCCGAAGGAGAAAGAAAGGATTGCGAGACAATCAAGGAAGAAGAAATTTGTGCGTAGGCTGAGCTTTTGGGAGACGAAAAAATTATTAAGGTTTATCAACAACAACAACAAAGCCTTAATCTCACTACGTGGGGTCGGCTACATGAATCCTTTTTCTCCATTGCGTCCTATTTAGTGTCATATTTTCATTTAGTTCTAATAAATTAAGATCATTGTTTATACAAGAAGCCCAAATCTTCTTAGGTCTACCTCTGTCTTTCTTAATATAAGTCGAATCTAAACATCTACTCTCCTAATCGGATCATCAAATGGTCGACGTTTAATGTGACCAAACCATCTAAGACGACTCTCTCTAACTTTTTCCAACTATGGAGCTACAACAACCCTATCACGGATATATTCATTTCGCATTTTGTCTCTAAGCATAAAGCCACTCATCCACCTAATCATTCTCATCTCAGCAACTTAACTTAGTATTATGCTTATCTTTTAAAGGCCAACCTTCAGCGCATAACATAAGCCAACATTCAGCCCTATTACGGATATATTCATTCATAGCATAACATAACATATAAATTTAATACATATTAAATTATAATTACTCACTAAGTTATACTTTGTTGCAAGTTAATGTTTTGTTTCAGAAGAAAGGTCGTTCACACCTTTTAATTATTTGATCGCCTCGTTCACACCTTTTAATTATTTGATCGCCCAAAGTTACACTTTTGGCACTAGAGTTTATACTACTAAAATTACATTCCATTAATTCAGTTTTAGTTCTACTCAAATGAAGGCCTTTAGACTCCCTAGATTTTTTTTTCAACAAGTATTACGCTGACTGTCGAGTTATACACTGGCTATCGAAATTTAATACACTGGCTATCGAAATTTCATGTATTAAGGTTTACGTTTTAATAAAATATATTATTTAGTTTGTGTATATATATAACAATAATAATACCAATAAATATTATAAAAATAATAGTACGAATAATTTATTTAAAATATGAAAATAAAATTTACAATTACATATTTAAATTAAAGTGGACATTAATTGGATATTAAATAAAATTAATATAAATCATAAATGTTGATTAAGTTGTAGTTTTGATGATCAAATTAAAGTAACATAAATACTTAAAATAGAATTTCTAATCAACAATTAAAGTAACATAAGTAATTAAGCATAATTAATGATATGCTTAAAATTTGATTTTTTTTATGATATTATAGACAACTAACAATTCGAGACAAATATTAAGTGTGTTAGAAGATTTAAGACAAGCCATACAATTTTAGGGTAAGTACTTGTACTTTTAAATTCTATTAGGATTTGATTTCTTCTAACTTTTATACACTTTGTTAATTGTTTGGATATATTTTATACTACAAGACTAAAATCAAAATGATTTATCCGCTCTTTAAGCTCATTTGATCGTATTGAATTGAATGTCACTAATATTTATATATCCATCAAATGAATAATTCAATATATTATATAAATTATTTATGTAATAATATATTACATATATTTCCATCTCATTTTAAATCATAACGGCTCGTGTGGCCATGTAGTTCTGCACCTATTGCACAGAATTGGTGCAAGTTCAAATTCAACACCCTACATCTACTTTTTCTCATTAATTTAAACAGGCCAATTTCGAGTCGAACACAAATAAGAATAATTAAATTGAGTAGAACATAAACACATTGTTTATGAGCAATTTTAAACACAAGTTGAACACGAACCAATTTCAAACGAGTCGAACACCCAATTTCAAACGAGCCAAACACCCAATTTCAAACGAGTCGAACACAAACCAATTTCAAACGAGTTGAACACGAGTCAAGCCTGAGCTCGCTCACGCTTGGCTTGTTTATAACCCTATTATAAAATACCTAGCCAATACAAATTGACTTCTCCATGGGACAAGTCGATGACCAAAGAGAGCTTATCTACTTTAAGGTGACAAAAATATTCACTTTGCGTTCTCATTTGCTCGCCACAACTGCTTCATTACCATCCATCAGCTCATCTCCACCCATGATTGTAACGGGAAGCTCAACCAACAACGTACACCACCAACTTACAAAGCAGAACAAACTTGTCCTTCTCATGAAAAAATATAACTATACATGACATTAATGCAATGAAATAGTGAAATGCTTCCTTATTTAACTTCCTCTCAGGCTTGTCGCACTTCTTTGCATCTCAATGAGTTATCTTTAACCCTAAAATGTG
>NW_018231732.1:0-294 GCF_001263595.1 Phalaenopsis equestris | reverse complement strand
AATGATAGTAATAAATAGCAAGAGTTTGAATATAGCTGATTATTTATCAATTTCATAAGAAAATCTATCGGCAGGTCTTGGGGTCATTTCATAAAATGCGTATTAAAGACGACAAAGTTATATATGTAAGTCTGGGAGGGAAAGCATAGCCTGAATGAGATATTATTCGAATAAATTGTGGAAACAATTATACAAATTAATTCAATATAGTTAATAAGTGAAAAAGTTTTTTTTTTAATCCTTACTAAATGAGTAAAATGTGAGATAAAAATTACCAGTACATATATATATATA
>NW_018231731.1:0-251 GCF_001263595.1 Phalaenopsis equestris | reverse complement strand
TTTAGAATTTTTTTTTGGGATTTTGGGTTAAAGAAATGTTCCAAGAGCAGTTAGGTAATTTGGGGGTGTGTTTGGGGCAAAAGACCTAAGATGAGCATTTCATGTAGAATTGGATAGATATCCATTTAAAATGAACCATGGATCAATAAAATCCCCATTTTGGGTCCTTATGTATGGGTCTTAGCTAGGGTATTGTGGGGGTATTATGAGGGTATTGTGTGGGTATGGTGTACCTTAGCTCCAAATCAACA
>NW_018231730.1:0-2090 GCF_001263595.1 Phalaenopsis equestris | reverse complement strand
AGTGAGAGAAAGAAAGAGTGAGAGAGAGAGTAAGAGGGTGAAAAAGTGAGGTTAGGTTGAAGGAGGGTGTGAGAAAGGTAAAGAAAGCATCAGAGAGAGGAAGAGAGCTAGAGAAGATGAGTGAAAGAAAAGTCTGTTTGAGTGAGAAGAGAGAAAGATCTAGATAAAATGAGAGAGAGAGAGGGCGAGCTAGTGAAAACATAGATTTGGAGAGAGTGAACTAGGGAGAAAAAAAAGAAGAAGAGAGATAAAGAGAGGGCGGAGGAAGAGAGAAAGGAGAGAAAGAAAAGAGAGAGAGTGAGTGATAGGGAGGGAGAGAGAAAGAAGAGCATGAGAGTGAACTAGAGAGAAGAGAGAGCAAGAGCAAGAGATAAAGTAAGAGTGAGTGAAAGGGTAAGAGTGTAAGAGAGGTGGGGGAGAGAAGAGAGAAAGATGAGTAGAGAAAGTTGGAGAATTAAAGAGGGAGGTAGATATATCAATAGATGGAGAAATACATAAGAGATATGACAAGAAGAGAGAGAGAGTGCAAGGGGGTGGGAGTTGGAGAATTAATGAGGGAGGTAGAGAGAGATAAAGAGAGAGATAAAGAAAAAGAGAGACTTATGCCAAGTGATAAAGGGAGAGAGAAAAATGATAGAGGGAGAGAGAAAGGTTAGAGAGCGATGTTGAGATTAAAGAGTGGGAGAAAGAGAAAGAGATGGAGAGAAAATATCAAGACAGAGAATAGAGAGAAGAGAGATAGGGTGAGAGGGAGGGAGAATAAGGTAAAGAGGGAAGGAAAAAGATGAAGGAGGGAAGGAAGGAGAATGAGAGGGAGAAAGAAGGAGATAACTATCTAGTGAGTAAACATGGAAAGAATGGCGACAGAGAGGGCAAGAGAGAGCAAGGGAGATAGAGAGAAAGAAAGAAAGGGAAGGTAGAGGTAAAGATAGAGGGCTAGAAGGAGTGAGAGAGAAAGAGGAGAGTGAAGAGAGGAAAGAGAGAGAGGAAGAGTGTGTGAAATAGTGAGCAAGAAAGACATAGAAGAGTAAGAGATAGAGAGCGATAGTGAGGGAGAGAGAGTGAGAGAGTGGTAATGAGAAGAGATAGGGAGAGAGAAAGAGAGAGATAGAGGGAGACAAAGAAAGAGAGATATATGGAGGGAGGGAGAGAGACAGAAGGATAGAGTGCAAGAGATGGTGAGTACGTTGAAGATAAAGTGAGAGAGAGTTATAGAGAGGAGATAGATAGAGTGAAGGTGAGGAAGGGAGGAGAAGGTGTGTGAGAGAGAGAGAAGGAGAGAAAGAGAAGAGAGAGAAGCTATTGGGAGATAAAGAGAGTTAAAAGAAAGAGGAGAGTGAGAGAAAGAAAGAGAAAGGAGAGGGATGGATAGAGAGAATGATGAATGAGAATAAGAGAAGTAAGCAAGGATTAGAAAGAGAAGAGAGAGTGACGTAAAGAATAGAGTGAGAGAAGTAGAGAGGAAGATACAACGAGAGAGAGGAGGGATTGAGAAAGGGAGTGAGATAAAAGAGGGAGCGAGAAAATAAAGAGAGTGAGAAATATGAGGGACCACTCTAGAGTGAGAAAGAAATAGAGAGAGGTGGAGAGAAAGAGGAGAGGTAACAATAAAGAGAAACAGAGATGGAGTTGGAGAGATAGTGAGTGAGAGAAAGAAAGAGTGAGAGAGAGAGTAAGAGGGTGAAAAAGTGAGGGTAGGTTGAAGGAGGGTGTGAGAAAGGTAAGAAAGCATCAGAGAGAGGAAGAGAGCTAGAGAAGATGAGTGAAAGAAAAGTCTGTTTGAGTGAGAAGAGAGAAAGATCTAGATAAAATGAGAGAGAGAGAGGGCGAGCTAGTGAAAACATAGATTTGCAGAGAGTGAACGAGCAAGTGAGAGAGCAAGAAAGAAGAGAGGGAGAAAAAAAAGAAGAAGAGAGATAAAGAGAGGGCGGAGGAAGAGAGAAAGGAGAGAAAGAAAAGAGAGAGAGTGAGTGATAGGGAGGATGAGATAGCAAAGAAAGAGAGAGAAAGTGAGGGAGAGAGGATGATTTAGCAAACAAAGAGAGAAAGAGAGAGGGGAAGGGAGGAAGCGTCGGTGGTTGAGAGAATGA
>NW_018231729.1:5972-12689 GCF_001263595.1 Phalaenopsis equestris | reverse complement strand
GAAAAAGAGATAGGAAGAGTAGGATACAAAAAGAGAGAAAGAAAGAAAAGAGAGAGGGAGAGAACATTATGTGCGATAGAAGAGAGAAAGAAAAGTAGAGAAAGGAGGGTCAGAAAAATAATAAGGGAAGGATGTAGATATATTTGGAGAGCAAGAGAGAGAAGAGAGCTGAAGAGCATGAGGGAGACATGTGGAGAGAGAGAGAGAGAAATATATAAATAAGCGAATGAAAGAATAGAGAAGCGAGTGAGAGAGAGAGCGAGAGAAGAGATTTAAAGAAGAGAGTGAATGAGAGAGGGAGTTAAGGAAGGAAGGACTGCAGAGAGAGGGAAGGAGAGAAAGGGGGAAAGAGAAGAGATATATGAAGTGTGGGAGAGTGATAAATGGGGATAATGAGAGAAAGAAAGTGGGGGGATTAAGCAAAAGAAAAGCAATATTGAAGAGATAGAGGAAGGGATAGGGAAGGAGAAATGGAGGGAATGAGGGAGGAAAAGGGCACAAGAAAGTGAGATTGAGAGGGAGGCAAGTAGAAAAGAGCACGAATGATAGAAAGAAAGATGGAAGGAGGGAATGAGAGTTTAAGTGAGAGAGAGAGACACGAGATCAAACAATAGAGATATAGAGAAGGAAAGAGAAGGAAACAAAGCAAGCAAAAGAGAGATAACCAGAAAGATAAGATAGGAAAACTTGTTATTTTTTTCTCTCATTTGCTCACTTTCTCCTCTCACTCTTTCTTTCTATCATTCTCTGCCTTCCGCTCGCTTTCTTTCTCTCCTCTCTTCTCTTCTCTCTCTCCCTCTCTCTCCCCCATCTCACCTCCTTTCTTTTTTCTATTTCTTGTTATCCTTCACTCTCTTGCTTTCTCTCTCTTTCTCTCTCTATCTCCTTACTTTCTCACCACCTCTCTCTCTTACTTCTCCCGCACACTCACTCTCTCACTTTCTCTCTTTCTTTCTTGCTCAATCAATCTCTCTCCCTCTCTATCTCTCTATCTCTCTTTCTTCCCCTACCTTTTCACTCTTCATTCATTCATTCACTTTCCTTCAGTATCACTTTGCTATTTCTATCTTTCTCTATTCTGTCACTCTTCATTACATACTCTCTCATCTAGCTCTCTCTTTCTATCGCTCTCTGACTCCCTCTCTCTTGCTTTCTCTCCCACTCTCTCTCCCCTGTCCCCGTCTCTCTAACCCTTTTTTTCTTCTCTCTTTCTTGTTATCCTTCTCACACTTGCTTGCTCTCTCTTTCCTTCACTATCTCTTTGCTCTCTAACCCTCTCTCTTGCTCTCCCTTTTTCTCTATCTCTCTCTTGATCTCTTTCTTCTCTAACTCACTCTGTTCATTCTTTTTCTAACTCTCTCTCTCTCTCTCCATCTATTGCTCTTTATCCTCTCTCCCACTCTCTCTCACCCTTTTGCTTTCCTTCTTTCCCTTCTTCACTCTCACTCTCACTTTCTCTGACTCTCTCTCTCTCACTCTCCCTCCCTCCCTCCCTCTCTTCCTCTCTTTTCAAAAAGATTAAAGAGAGAGAGGGAGCAACAACAAGAGAGCAAATAAAATTTAACCTCTCAACACAACAAGTGGTTAAATTATTATCTCCCACTTTATCTCTCAAGAGAGTGAGGGAAGAAAGAACAAGAGTAAGTGAGGGAGAGAGGAAGACATGTTGTGAAAGAGAGAGGGAGAGGGAGGGAGGGAAGTGAGGGAGAGCAAAAGAAAGAGTGAGAGAGTTCGTGAGGATTAAAGAGAGAAAGGGAGGGACTCTCTCTCTCCCCCTTCTCTCACCCTCCTTATCACTCTCTTTTTTTACCTTCTTTTTATCTCCCTCTCTCTTTGGACCTCCTTCCCCATTCTTCCATATTTTTTGTTCTCCCTTTTTCCTTCTCACTCTCTCTCACTTTCTCACACTCTTCCACTTCACTTCCCACCCTCTTTTTCTCCCTTTCCCTCTAACTCACTATTGTATCTCTGCTCTCTCTCTCTCAACTATACCTCCCTCTCTCCATCACTATCCCTCTCCCTCTCTCTGTCTCTGCTCTTTCCTCTCTCTGTATCTTCTCTCTAATCACTCTCCACCCCACTCTCTTACTCTCCCTCCCTTCCTGTCTCTCAATTTATCCATTCTTTCACCCTCTCTCTCTCTTTCACCCACCATCCCTCCCTCTCTCTCTTTTTCTCTTATTATATCTATCTTCTCTCCTTTACTCTCTATATCTCTCTAGCTTTATCTCTTCCATGCTTTCTCTATAAATCTTCTCCTATCCCTCCTCTTTCATTTCTATTTCTTTACCTCCCCCAATATTTAATATATATCTCCCTCACTCTTTCTTTCTCTAAATCTCTCTCACTCCCTTGCTCATGCTATTTTTCCTATCCCTATCTCACAATATCTAGTCTTTCTTGATCTCTTCCCTTCCCCTTGCTCTCTCTCCATGTATTTCCTCCTCTCACTTACTCGCTCTCTCTCTCTCTCCCACATGCTCTCTCTCCCTCTTTCTACTGCTCTCTCTCTCCCACTCCGTACCTCCCCTTTACACTTTTCCCTTTCTCTATATTACTTTCATTATTTCTCTCTTCCACTCTCTCAGTCAATCTCACTCACTCCTTTCTGATCTGTCTTGCTCCCTTGTTCGCTCTCTCTCTCTCTTCTTTCTCTCACCCTCTCACTCCCCTCTTACTCCCCCTTTCTTACTCTCTTTTCTCTATTCTCTTTCTTGTTTTTTTCTCTCTCTCGCTTGCTCTCTCTTTCCTTCTTTATCTCTTTCCTTCTTTATTCTCTTTCTCTCAGTCCCTCTCAAACTCGCTGTCTTCTTACTTTTTATATCTTTTCTCACACTTTCTCACTTACCCTCCCACCCACCTTCCCTTTCTCCCTCCCTCACTCACACTCTCACTTTTTTCTCTCGCTTGCACTATTTATCTCACTCACCCTCCCTCTCTCTTCCATGCCTTTTCTCTCTCTTGCTCTCTCACTCGCTCTCTCTCTTCTTTTTCTCTCTCTTTAATTATCTCCCCCTCCTATGCCTCCTCTCTCTTTCTCATACTATCTATTCTCTATCTTCTCCTTTTTGCTCTTTCTTCCTTTTTATCTCTTTCATTTTCTACATCTTTTCTCATCATCCTTCTCTTTTGCTTTTTCTCTCTATCTCTATTCTTTATCACTTTCTCTTGCTCTCTCTTTTCTCACACACTCTCTTTCTCACTTCTCACTCCCTTTATCTCTCTCTTCTTCCCTCTCCCTCATGCTCTCACTTCTCTCTCTCATTGAGCTTGCCTTTCACTTTTACTCTCCCTCTCTCTATCACTTTCTCTCTTTTACTTTATACCTCTCTCCCTTCATCTCTCTCTATTTTTTTCTCACTCTAAGTTTATCAATCTATTCTCCCGCTCCATCTTTTCTCTACCTCCTTCTCCATCTCGCTCTCTGTCTCCCTGTTTCTCCATCTCTCTTATAATCTCTCTCATTCTCTCTATCTTTCGACCTCTCTCTCACACTCCTTCCCTTTCTTCCCAGTCACTCTCCTCCCCCCTCCTCACACTTTCTCTCAATCTCCCATTCCCTCCCTCTCATTCTTCTCTCTGTACTTTCTTTGTCTATCCCTCCCTCCCTCTCTCAATACCTGCCCATCTTTTCTCTTTATTCTCTCTCAGGCCCACACTCTTACCCTCTCTCTTAGTCAGTTAATTCTCTCTTTCACTATTTATCCTTCCTTCTCACTCTCCTTCCTTCACCCACTCTCTCATCCTCACCCTACCTCTCCTACTCTATTTTTTCTCTCAATCTCTCTACTTCTCTCCATCCCTAGCTTCCTCTCTTCATCTCTTCTTCTCTTTCTCGATCCCTCTTTATCTCTCCCCGTCACTTTTTAAACCTCTATCCCTCTTTATCCCCTCCCTTTCTCTCCCTCCCTTTCCCACTTTATCTCTCAATTTAATTGTCTCTCCACTCTTTTATTTATCCCTCTCTCTTTTCTTACTTATGTAGCTCTCTCTTCAGTCTCATGCTCTCTTATTGCTTCTGGCTCTCTCTCTCTCTCTCTCATCTATATATCTCTCTTTTTCTCACATGGCATCTCTCTTCTCTTTCTTCTCATTCTCTCTACTCTATCTCTCGATCATTTTCTCTCTCTTTCTTAATCTCCATCCTTCTCTTTCTCTCACTCCCACTCTCTCTCTTTCTCACTCTCTTTCAATTTCATGTCTCACCCTCCTTCTCCCACTATCTCCCTCTCTGCCTTTCAACTCTCTCTGTCTGCCTCTGCCACTCTGCCTCCCTCCCTCCCGCTTCCAATCTCACTCGTGCCGTCCATCTCTCCTTCCATCTTGCCTTCATCTCTCAATCTCTCTCCCTCTTTCCTCTCTTCTCTCGCTCCTCGCTCTCTTCTTTTTACTCTCTTTCTCTCTAACTATTTCTCTCTCTCCCTCCTTCCATCCCCCTCTCACTTTCTCCCTCTTTCTCCCTCTTTCTCCCTCTCCCTCTCCCTCTATTTATAAATCTTTTTCTCACTCCTTCTCACTCTCTCATACTTTTTGTACCTCATAATCATTCTCTCTTTCTCTCTCTCCTTCTTTTCTATTAATATATCCAACACTCTCACTCTCTCTTCCTTGCATTCTCAATCTTTCTCTTTTATTCTCTCCCTCTCTCTCCCCTTCTCTCTTCCATGTTTTCTCTCTTGCACTTTCTCTCTCATCTCACACTTTCACAATACTTTCTATTTCTTTCTCTCCCACCCTCTTGCTTACTCTCTTTCCTCCCTGTACCTCTCCCTCTCACATACACACGCCCTCTCGCTCCCTCTCTTTCTTTCTCTCTTTGTCTCGCCTTATATCTCTCTTACTCTTCCTCTCTTTCTCTCACTCCCAAATGTCTCTCACTATTTATACTCTCTCTTGTGATCCCTATGTCTTTCTTCCTCTCTTTCTCACTTATGCTCTATCTTCTTCTCTCTTTGCCTCCTTCTGTCCCTCCCTCCCTCCCTCCTACCCTCAATCTCTCTACTACTCTCTCATACTTCTCTGTATCCATCTCTCTCACAATATTTCTTGATAAATCTATTTTTTTGCTCTTTTTCTCTCCATGATTGTCTTCCTCTCACACACTCCCTCACTCGTTATCCTGCACTAACTCTCCCTCTCCCCTTTCTATTGCAATCTTTCTTGCTTTCCCACTCTCTCTCTCTCACTTGCACTTTCTTTATCTCTCTTCCACCCTCCCTCCCTCCCACCCTCACTCTCTCTATTCTCTCTCTTACTCTGTCTCTCTCCTTTCCTCACACTCTCTCTTTCACTCTATTTTTCTCTTCTCCAACTCTCTATTTCCCTTCATTCTCTCGCTCTCTCTTTTTCTCACTTCTCTATCCTTTCCTCTGTCCATAGCCTTCTTCCATTCCCTCTTGCTCTCCCGTATATTTATCCCTAACTCTTACTAGTCCTCTACCTCTCTCTGGCACTTTCTCTAACTCTTGCTCTCTCTCTAACTTTCTCTTCAACACTCCCTTGCTCACCTCTCTCCCCCTCTCACATGTTGTCGCTCTCATTCTCTATATCTTTATTCACTCTCTTCTATTTCTTTTTTTTCTCTATCTCTCTCCACCACAATCCCATCCTCCCTCCATCTAAATCTATTTTTAAGGTCACGCTTTTTTTAACTAGCTCTTCTCTCTCTACTCTCTCTCTCCATATTATATTTCTTCTCTCTCACACAATCTTGCTCTCCCTTTCTCCATATTTATCTCTATTATCACACTCTCCTCCCTCTCTCTCCTACAATCTCACACCGACTCACTATCTCACTTTCTCTCACCCACTTTCGCTTGCACTCTCTAAGTCTTTCTCACCCACTATCTACCTATCTCATACTCTCTCAATCTCTTTTTTATCTCTAATTTTCCCTCCTCTCTCCCCACTATGCCACCTATCTCTATCAATTTCTCACTCTCTATCCCTCCATATATCTTTTTCTATCTAATTCTAATAGTTTATATAACCCTTCTCACAAACTTTTTTTTTTTCTTTCCCTCCATTGCTCTCAGCCTCTATCCCTCTCTTTATCTATGTCTCTTGATCTTTTTTCTATCTCCCTTCTTTTTTTTGCTCTCTCCCATGCTCTCTCCCTCCTTTGTTATATTATTTCTTTCTCAACCTCCCTCTCCCTCTCCCTCTCCCTCTCCCTCTCCTCCCTCTTTCTCTATTCTCCCTCCCTCCCTCGCCTCTTCTCTCCTTTCTTCAATTTTCTCTCTTCTCCTTCTCTCCCCCTCACTCTCTCTTTTTCTCTAACTCTCTCCATCTCTTTAGCCCTCACTTTCCTATCCTTTTCTTTTCCACTCTTCTCACTTTATCATCTCTCCACCCCTCCCTCTCTATTTCTCTCTTTTCCTTCCTTCCCACTTTTCGTCCTTCTCTCAACCTCACTCCATATCTCTTCTCCCATATCCTCTTTCTCTCACTCTCCCTCTCTCTCTCACTCTGTCTCTTGCTCTATACCCCCTTCACCCTCTATCTCTAAATCTTTCTCTACCTTCCTCCCTTGATTTCTCTATCTATCACTCCCATTTTCTCTCTCACTTTATCTCTCTACCTCTGTTAGGTCCTCTCTCTCCCTCAAATCATTATGTCAATCTCCTCTATCTCCCTCTCTTTTGTTGTCCCTTTATCTCTTTCATGTACTCATTTCTATTTCCTTGTTTCCCCCCCGTTCTCTATTGTCCTACCTCT
>NW_018231729.1:2110-5941 GCF_001263595.1 Phalaenopsis equestris | reverse complement strand
CTCTCCATCATATTCTCTTATCCTCTCTCTACCTCTCTCAAGCCCCCTCCCTCCCTTATTTTCTATCTCTTCCTTGTTTTTTGCCCTCCATCTATCTTACACTCTATCTTCTCTCTCAATCTCTCACACTCGTTTATTCTTTCTATCTCTACTCTCTTTTCCATTTTTCTTCTCTCTCCTTAGCCTCTTACTCTCTCACTCTTTATCCTTCCTTCCCATCCTTATTCTTTGTACCCCTCTCTCTAGCCCTCCCGCCCTCTTTCTCTCTCTCACCTTTTCTCTCTCTTTATTCTTTTATTTCTACCACAATTCTTCTGTCTCTCTCTCCATCTCACTCTTCTTTTTCTCCCTCTCCTTTCTCTCTCTCACTCTCTCACTTAGCTTCATTTATTACTCTCACTCACATTCTCTCTTTCTCTATCCCTCTGCCTCACAACTCTTTCTATTTCTTCCCTCCCACCTCTCTCTTTCTCTCTCACTCATTCTCTCTTTCTTGCTGATCTCTTTCCTCTCTCCCTTTACACTCTCCCCTTCCTATCACTCTCTCACTCTTTTTACCTTACTCTCATTCTCTCTCTCACTCCCTCTCTCTTTCTCCCTCCCTTCTTCCTATCTTCTCTCTGCCTCCCTCCCTCTCTATCTGACTCTCTCCCTCCCTTTCTCACCCTCTCTCTAGTTTACACTTATTCTCTCTCATTCTCACTCTCTCTCTTATTTTTCAGACACACACTCTCTCTCACAATTTCTCTATACATCTTTCCCAACCTTTCTCTTTGTCCATCTCCATCCCTCTTGTTCACTCATTCTCTCACACTCTCTCTCACTCCTCGCCTCGTCCTTCATGCTCTATCTCCCCCCTCCTTGTTGGGCTCTCTCCATCTCTTGCTGTCTACCTTCCCACCCTCTCTCTTTCACACTCACTCACTTTCCCTCTATCACAAACACTCCTTGCCTCCCTCCCTTCTTAATTCTTTCTCTATCTCTCTCTTGCACCCTCTGCCATTCTCTTTCCATTTATAAAGCAAAGCAACAGATATGGTAAGAAGGATTGCAAAATAAACAGAGGGCAAGAAAGGAAATAAATAAAAAAGAGAGTAAGAGAGAGACAAGGAGATAGAGGGAGGATGGGCAAGCGAGAGAGAGGGAAAAAGGATGGAAACAAAAGTAAGCGATAGGGAAGAGAGAAAGGAGTAAGAGAGAGAGAAAGAGAGGGAAGCGGAAGAATAAAAAGCATTAGGGAGAGAGTTAGAGAGAAGGGGAGATAGAGAGAAAGAAAGAGAAAGGATGGAAAAAGATGGAGAGAGAGGGAGAAAGAAAAAGAAAGATGGAAGTAGAGCACGAGAAACAGAGAGGGGATGAAGAGTGAGGGAGAATGAGAGACATATAGAGTACAAATAAGAGAGAGTACAAGAAGAGAGAGAGACAGATAAATAGTTAATGATATAGAGATGAAGATCATTCAAGAACGAGAGATGGAAAGAAGGGGGAGAGGGGGGTGAGGAGCAAAAGATTTAGAGGCAGGTAGGGAGGTAGTGTTGGAGGGAGGGTAGAAGAGGGTGGAAGAGAAAGGGACATAGAAAGGAAGTGAGATAAAGGAGATATATCAAGTGTGAAAAGGAAGGAAGACATGAGAGTGAGGAGGTTGTTTAAGATGGAAGGAAGGAGGGAGGGAGTGAGTAATAATGGAAGACATAAATGAGTGAAAGGTAGTGAGAGGGAGAGAGGAAGAGAGAGAAAGGAGATGAAGGGAGAGAGGAAGGAAGGGAGGGATGGAGAGGGAGGGAGGGAGAAAAGGTGAGTAAGAAAGAGAGAGAGTTAGTGAAGCAAAGAGAGTGACAGAGTACAGGCGAGAAAGAGAGAAGAGAGAGCAACTAAAGAGAATAAAGGCAAAGAGAGAAGTGACAGACATAGAAAGGAAGAATGAGATAGATCATGAGAGATAAAGAGGGAGAGGGAGAAGAGAGAGGGATTGAAAGTAAGAATAAGTAAAAGAGGCTGACATAGATGAGAAAGCTAAAGGAATAATATGAGGGAGAAGGACAAAAGTCTACATAGGACAGAGAGATAGTAGAGTGCGAAAGAGATAAGGAATGAAAAAAGAGGGATACAAAGAAAGAGGGAGAGAGATGGGAAAATAGAAAGAGTAAGAGAAAGTGAGAGAAGAATGAGGAGTAAATGAGAGTGAGAGACAAAGAGAGATGGAGTAAGAGAGACTAAGGGAAGAAAAAGAGATTAAGCAAGAGAGAATGAGAGAGACAGAGAGAGAGGAAGTGCAAGGATAAAGAGAAAGATCGAAAGAGGAATAGAGAGAGATTGGGAGGGAAGAGTAGAGGGAATGACAACAACGATGTTAGGAGATAAACAAAGAGGTGGAGAATATGAGAAGAGATAATGAGTAATAGTGAGAGAGAGAGAGAGAAAGGGAATGATAGCATGAGATATAAAAGAAAGATAAAGAAATTAGAGATGAGTGAGCGTCCGGAGAGAGTAAGATAAAGAGAGAAATGGTAAAAAGAGAAAGAGGGAGGGTGGTAGTAAGAGAGAGAGTGGATGGGAGAGATAAAAGATAGAGAAATGGGATGAGAGAGAGAGATAGAGAGAGATAGATATATAAAAATGTGGGATGGAGTGAGATCTAGGTTGAGGTATGGATTGGGAGGGAGGGAGGGAGGGAGTGAAGGGTTAAGAGGGGGTGAGAGAACACAAAGGATTAAGAGTGGTTGAGAGAACAAAAGAAAGAGGGAGAGTAGAAGAGTGAGGGTGGATTGGGAGCGAGTGAGGGAGCGAGAGTGCAAGATAGGGGCGTTGTGGGGGAGAAAGAGAATAATGATAGAAAGAGTCATAAAGACTAAAAAATGGAAGAAAAGAGAACAAAAAAATAGAACTAGTGAGATAAAAAGAGAATGAGAAGAGAAGGGGAGAGCGACAAAAATTTATTGAGGCGAGGGAGAGATGGGTAGAGAAAGGTAAGTAAATGAAAGAGGGTGAGGCGGTGATAAGAAGAGAATAGGAAGAGAGGCAGGTAGGATGGAGGAAGTGACAGATTGTGAAGAAAAACATGAGGTTGATAAAGCTAGGGAGAGATAGAGAGAAAGAAAGCATGAAGTTAAATAGAGAAGATAGAAAGAGTGAGAGAGAAAAAGACGAAGTGTAAGGGAGAGAGACTGGGAGTGGGTGAGAGAGAGGAAAGTGATGAGAGAGAGAGGGATAAAGGGTTGGATCAAGAGAGCGAGATAGAGTAAGTGAGAGAGAGCGAGAATGAGAGAGAGAAAGAAAAGAAAAAGGGAGTAAGATAAATGTGGAGGGGGGAAGAGAGATAGTAAGAGGTGGAGTGGGAGTGAGAGAGAATGAGGTAAAGAGCGAGCTAGAAAGAGATAGAGAGCAAGCAAGTAAGAGGAGAGAGGGAGAGAGTGAGAGAGAGACAGGAAGGACGTAGAGAGAGTGTGTGAGAGATGAATAAGGTAGAGATATTTGGAGAGAGGGGAGGGAGAGAGTGAGATAGAGAGAGAGAAAACTATAGAGGGACGAGAGAGTGAGGGAAGAGAGAGTGAGGGAGAGAATGATAAAGTGAGAAATAGATAGAGAGGGACCAAAACAATAAGTGTGAGGGACAAAAACAATAAGTGTGAGTAAAAGTGCAAGAAAGGCAACAAACAAGGTGGGAGAGAGATAATAAGATTTAAATGGGAAAATAAAGAGGACAAGTGAGTGGGAGTGGGAGTATGAGAGATAGAGGGATAGAGAGTTAACAAAGAGGTGTAAGATAAAGCTAGGAAGAGGGAAAGAGCAAGGTGAGAGAGAGGATAAGTTAAAAAGAGAGAGAAGAGCGAA
>NW_018231729.1:0-1370 GCF_001263595.1 Phalaenopsis equestris | reverse complement strand
CATCCATTATCTCTTTATCTCACTCTTCTAAATCCCTCTCTTTTTACCTCTCTTATCATATCTCTCGCTCTATCTTCTTTTTGTCTCACTCTCTATGACTATCTCACTCTCTATAACTCACTTTCTCTCTCTCTCTCTCTCTCTCTCTCACTCTCTCTCTTTCATGCCCTCTCTTTCACTCTCTGTCTCTTTCTCTATCTCTCTCTCATTCCAACAACACTTCCTCCCTACGTCCCTTTTTCTCCGCCTCCCTATCTCCTTTCATCTCTTTATTTCCCTCTCTCTCCCTTCTCTACTCTCCCTATGTTCTCTCATACATTTTCTCTCTCCTTCCCTCTCAACCTCGAGCATTTTTCTTCTCTTTTTTAACTCTCTCTCTCTTTCTCTCCTTTTTCTTTCTCTATTTCAATTATTATTTCTTCTTCTCTTGTCTCTCTATCTCTCTTTCTCTAATTTCATTCCTCACTTTCTCTCACTTGCCGTCCCTCAGTTGCTATTGCTCTCTCTCATCTCTCCCACACCACTCTCTTGCAATCTCTACCTATGTCTCTCCTTTTCTATCTTTCTCTCTCTCCGTCTTACCTCACATTCTCCCTCCTTTGCTCTCTTGCTCTCTCTCTCTTACTTCTCTCTTTAATAATCATCTCTCTCTCTTACTCTCTTCACTCTCTCTCCTTCCCTCCCACAATCCCACTCTCTTTGTCTCACTCTCCCTCCCTCCTTCACTTTCTTTATCTCTTTATCTCACTCTTCCTTCCTCCCTTTTTTTACCTCTCTCTTACTCTATCCCTCTCTGATCATCTCTCTCACTCTATCTTTTTTGTCTCTCACTCTCTATTACTCTCTCACTCTATGTTACTCGCTTTTTCTCTCTCTCTCCATCTCTCTCTTTCTTGCCCTCTCTCAGGCACTCTCTCTTTCTCATTCTCTACCACATTATAACACTCAAAAGCTCCCTCCTTACAGCCCTTTTTCCCCCTCCCTATCTCCTTTCCTCTCTCTCTCTCTCTCTCTCTATTTCTACCTCGCTTCCTTCTCTACTCTCTCTACCATATCTCATACATTTTTACCTCACGCTTTCTCTCTTTTTTCATTCACTTTCTTGCTCTATTACCATCTTTGTATCTCTTCCTCTATCTCTCTCTCACATGCCTGTCTCTATCTTTCCATAGCTCCCTCTCCCAGTTTATCTATCCCTCTTACTCTCCATCTCACCATTCTCTCTCACCCACTTTCTCCCTCTCTCCCTCGCTCTTTCTCTCAGACCTTATTGCTATCACTCCCTCCTTCAATCTCCTTCTCTCTCTCCCTCAGATTTATCCAGTCTCGAGAGCTCTTTATCACTTACCCCATTGCTTACTCTCTCTCTC
>NW_018231728.1:0-1529 GCF_001263595.1 Phalaenopsis equestris | reverse complement strand
TTTTTTCTTTCACCAGTTTCTGCTCATAAAAAATATGTCTAGCATTTTCTTACATATAGTGCTTCAAAGGGAATCATACCGATACTAGTATGTAAGCTATTATTGCAGGTAAAATTTATCATATGTAAATGCATTTTTTTAATTTTCACAAAAATGAAACACACAGAGTCTAAGTAGGACTTATATGATTTAGATAATTCTTTTTATTTGTCATCTACATGGGAAGGAAAATTTATATTGAATGTTGGTTGAGTACCCAAAACCTGTATAACTTTTCTCCATTGTCTAGATGTGAATCTATTGTCTCGATATGAAATAATGGACTATAAGTCTCAGCGTAGTAACACCATTTCACCTATATAGATTTTTGTCAACTTGTCTATAAAATTCATTTGTCTGATGCGTAAGAAATGTGCATACATAGTTAGTCAATCAATAATTAACCATATAAAATCATGACCCTGCTTTGATCTTCGTAGTCCAATCATAAAATATAT
This sequence comes from Phalaenopsis equestris, assembly GCF_001263595.1. NCBI lineage: Eukaryota > Viridiplantae > Streptophyta > Magnoliopsida > Asparagales > Orchidaceae > Phalaenopsis > Phalaenopsis equestris. The sequence continues at coordinate 1,032 of NW_018231728.1, read as the reverse complement.
AGCAATGTCCTACTTTTCAATATGATATGAGCTATTGCTTCACCTTGACCATGAATTTATTTTTCAAAATATAATATAGCAATGTCCTACTTTTCAATATGATATGAGCAATATTAACCAACTGACAAGTAAGACACTTTACCATGAACTATAATACAATGTGCTTCACCTTGACCATCAGAATAATACTTTAAGCTTTGGATACATCTTCTTGTTTCCTATATATAATGTATACCCTGAATAACATGTCTCATGCATAATTTATTTTTGTTAATCATTAACATTAAGACCGCAAAGTTTATTATTATATCTCAATACCTTTTCTTCATCAATCTTATATTTTCTATCTAGTATAGATTCACTTAGTTTAATATTTTATGAAACTCTACATCGCGTGACAATTCTTCTCGTATTTTATCCTTCAAAGTTGGCTTAATTAACATCTAATTTAATATTGCAAAACTTCCATAATTTGGCACCTCTGTTGGCAATTATAAATGCTTCATACCTTTTGTTAATTATTTTTATCATATAATGACCAAACTAACAGTGTCGCAACCTTCCCACTCAAATCGTCAACAACTATATTGACTTTCCCTGTGTAAAAATATGCATTGAAATCATAATCTTTAATGAGCTCAAACCACCGCCTTCTGCTTAAATTCATCTCATTATGTGTGAAAAATATAATTTAAGCTTTGGTGATCATTAAACATTTCACACCTTATTATATATAAATAATGCCTCCATATTTCAAAAAAATGCAACTATTGTCAACTTCAAATCACATGTCAGATAATCCTTCTCATTATTCTTCAATCGCTGGAGGCAAAAGTAATTGCCTTCTCATTTTACATAAGCACACATTATAGTCCTCTCAACGATACATCATTGTAAATACGGAAACCTTTTATTCCAAAGGAGATATTTAATACGCGAGTAATCATCAAGCATGCCTTTAATTTATGGAAAGCTCCCTTAGAACGATCTTTCCATTCAAAATTCACTTCATTCCAAGCCAATCTGGATAAA
>NW_018231727.1:0-1300 GCF_001263595.1 Phalaenopsis equestris | reverse complement strand
GATTTAGATAAATACTATAGTGAGATTTTCAGAAATAAAATTCAAGTAATTAAAGTAACTCTGTAGCTACAAGATTATCTAGTCATCAATTTTAAGAGTTCTAGTCTTCTATTCATTTCAAGAATGACTATATGTTGCAATGTTAAGTCACTTAGAATATTTAGATAATAGGAACTTCATGAGAACACTACTAGTAAAAGATCTATTTCATCATAAATATAAGTTCAGGAATGTATTTAGGTTTTTCTTTTAGGTAGGTCCGGTGAAGCCATACCAATTTTTGATTAGGCATCTCCCCAAGCTTCTCCCCACTTTCATTTTTTTTTCTTTCTTTTCTTTTCTCTTTTTCATTTGAATTGCTTTCAATCCTGTATAATTTTCTTTTCATATAACAATAGAAGCTTTCTACACATATAAATCATTAGACAAATTGCTGGGTAATGAAATTTTGAAATAAGTACAAAACTAAAACATTAAACAAACACAATAATTCACTAACACATCCATAATACTAAACAAAAAAATTACAATTAAAATGCAAAATAAAATTCTCATTACAATATAACTCACAAAGTACTAATCAACATCCAATATACCACACATGCAAATTTTTAACTATAGCACTAACACTATAAAATAAATTAAAAATTATCCAATTACAACATAACAATAAAAATGAAAGTACAAATGCACACAAACATCCATTTCTATAACGAAAGATTAAAAAAATACAAGTACAAGTACATCAATTACATTCAGATATTGAAATCCCAAACTATGTCTTCGTCTCCTTGGCCAACAGGTGGATTGAGCTGATACTGAGTATATCGGGGGCATTCAGGAAAAGTAACATCAGGCACACATCTATAGTGTCAGGCCTGAGCTTCGTAGTAAGGGTACTCACTATCGCAATCATGTCGATGTTCTAAACCTCCAAATCTTTCATTTATTAATTGTATGCTCTTCCACTGCAAGGTCAACTCATTCATCAAATCAGTCAGAGTAGGGGAACTAGATGGTGGAAGGTCATAACTTGTAGAGGGGACATCTCTACTAAGTGAAGGTTCTTGAATCCTACTCCCAGTTCTCAATTTTTTCCTGGACTCTCAGGAAAAACCCGCCGTCAGCGACGTCGATGGCACGCAAGGCAAAAATTGCACAGATTCGCTCTGGTTCGTATTGCACAATTTTGCTCTGGTCCGAATGCGTTCCAATTTTTATGATTATTCAAGGGTAAATAAAAATAATAGAGCTCAATACTACTGCAAACTAACAATAATTTCAAATAAAAACTACTATA
>NW_018231726.1:0-447 GCF_001263595.1 Phalaenopsis equestris | reverse complement strand
CTCTTTTGGACTCTACAATAAAATGCTCCAAATTTTAACTATTCCACTTTCACACCTCTTTTTCCAATTTTGTTGAATATTCCTCTCCTTTTGACCTCCTTGAAGATAATATTTCTTGATTTTTATCGAGAGTTTTCTTGGGTGACTTCGGTCATTTAAGATATAATTAACTATAGGGGCTTGCCCTTATAGGAAGCTTGTCCAAACCCAACTTAATATAAACCTTATTTAATTCTTAATATTAAATATGGAACTTGTCGGTAAAGAAAAGTGATTTTGCAGACCAACTAAATGTCATATATTTCTTAGTTTATTTAATCGTGCCTCATTCTCAAGTTTTGTGTTTATCTTTCGGGATAGAAACAGGGTTTAAGGTATAATGATCCTTCATTTAAACTATGAAAAAAATGGTGTTAGTTTGATTTCATATTTTTCTAAACTATATAT
>NW_018231725.1:0-3781 GCF_001263595.1 Phalaenopsis equestris | reverse complement strand
TGTCAAAATGACTCTTTGTTCGTGAACAGCTTGTGCTCGGCTCGCCAAGCAAACGAGTCAGCATTAAATAAGAGAGATTAGCTAGATGGCCCTAGTGCATGTGTTGAAGGTTGATGAACCAAGGTTTAGTATGGAATAATGAAGAGGCATGTGCAGGAGGCCAAATGAAGGTACAACATCTATGTAATGACAACATACCACAAAAAGTTTCATATTAAGTGACACCTCTATAGAAGAATCATATGTGAGTGTATGAAAAATATTTCCTAAAAGACCCAACTACCATAGAGCTCACCCAAAATATAGTATCAACAAACAATGGCAAATTCCCAACAACAAAAGGCTATTACTTGAGTCAATATTTGACAAAAAATGTTAGATATTATTTACCTTCATTTTGTTGAACTTTAAAAACTCTTCATGTGGATCATCTTGTAAGCTCATTGTTTCTAGAAAAAACCATCATATTTTGTTGTCCAAACGGTCCTTAAAGTTTCAACTGTCTGCACACTCAAGTATAGTTTTCATGCATAAGGTAGGTAGCATATATATTTATATAAAAATTGAAGTTTGTGTCATATGCATAAATACATAAGAATTGAATGTTATGTATGTTAATCTTCAAGTAACTAAATTAGAAACACTAATGCATCATCTAGCATGAATCTCTTGTTCCAGATTCAATTTAAGATCATCAAAACCCAACTTCAGTAAGTTTATAGTAAAACATACAATTTCAACAAGATAAACCCAATGATACCAAAATTGATTCTGAGTTCCATCAAGCCAAATCAAGTCATTAAAGCATAATTGGAGGTTTTGAATCAATAATTAAATGGGCAAATGAACTCTAAATTTGACATATTTATAGCCAAATTAAATGTCTCAATGATAGGAATCCAACGAGCTCACTTAATTATGAGATCATGAACAACCATATATATATAAGATAAGTTGTGGAAACCAACTGCTTAAGTTGATGTAAATAAAATGTGTCATTTTACAACGACATAACAATGACATATCAGCTGGATTATCCATGATAAACCTTTGATTAGCTACAGTAAAAAATTTCTGATGACATTTTAGTTGTTTTCGATGATACATATTGACGATTATAAATGAATATTAACCGACAGACAATGTTTGTGGGTTATTGCGAAAACTGCCATCTGGCGGGTCACGAACCAACTATCTCTTTTAATAAGCGATGGCAATTGAAGTCGTTATTAATGTTATGAATCGACAGCTTCCAGGTCGTTTAAAAGCCACCAGTGAATGCCCTAATTATACCCTCTTCGCCCAAATCCCTCATTTCATTCTCTTCTATCCTCCAGTCCAACTCATGGCTTTGCCCTCCCTCCTTGAAACACTTGGCCTCTACCTCTCTCTCTCCCTCTCTCAATTATGTCCAAGACCATCGCCTTCGTGATCGTTTCCTCGACATAAAATTGCTATTGGAGCTAGCTGGGATCACAAGATCTCATCTTGCAAAGACTTGAAACCCCCATTACTTCCCTTTCACTCATCTCCTACCCAAGACCATTGACTAAGGTAACTTCATATCTTATTTTTCACACGATTTAATGCTTAGGTAGTGTTTGGTAGCATGTTATTTATCAGTGTTTGGTAGTATTACAACACAACAATACAAAATTACTATAAAATTCTTTTGTGTGTTGATAGCTCCTAGCTTTGTTTTAAGAAATAATTTAAGGAAAGCCTCAAAGAGTACTTCTCTGTGACCATCATCAAAAGCAAGTAGACATCATCTTCATTACCTCAAGGGGAAGGTTATAAAGAACTTATTATTCATCCTCACCATTAAATTGAGAAGTATGACAACAAAACGATACAAAAATCCTATGAAATCATTTTTTGCATTGATAGCCCCAAACTTTACTTTGAGAAATTACTTAAGTAAAGTCTCAAAGAGTACTTTTCAATGATTATCATCAATAACATGTGGACATTATTTTCATTATAATTTTGAGAAGGTTGTAAATATTCTTAGACATTCCCACAATAATAAGATGCAATAGGAAAGTAAAATCATTTTATTAGTGTAAATTCAAAGCATATTTTGCTAACTCTACGCTGCCAAATAAGCTTACGAAGAATACTCTTAAGAAACTAAAATGGAAACTGAAATAGTAATGTTGGTTGTTGCTTTTTTTTTTGTTCTCTAGAAATGCTTTAGAGCTCGGAAAAAACTGAAATAGTAATGCTATTTGGAAGTAGATTCATTACTACATTAATCTAGGTGTGTTGGAATGAAGTTTTCATAGTGAACATTGTTGTTTCTACTCTAGTTTGGTTTGTTGTTTGAGATAGTTGTTATTTCTGATGGTTAATTTACTGTTGATAAGCTTACATTTCTTCCTTGATCTTCACAATTTGTTATGATTAGTTTTTTGAGCTGACATGAATTCCATCCTTCGTTAAAATTCAACCAGTTTTGGATAAATTTTATATATTTAAAATATAGGATGAAATTTTAATATTTTCATATAGGTAAGTTCCGAGCTCTTGTTGGCTAGCCTTCCTGCCTTTGTTTTGGTAATTTTTCTTTCTTTTTTTTTTTAATTTTTGATGGGTTGGTTTGAGAAATTATGTAAGGAAGCCTCAAAGAATACTTCCTGTTATCATCATCAATAACATGTAGACTTCATCTTCATTAACTTAAAGGAGAAGGTTGTAAATAAATTCTTAGACATCCCCACAATAATAATGAGGATTATGACAATACATCGGTACAAAACTTCTATGAACTCATTTTGTGCATTGATAGCCCCTAACTTTGCTTTGAGAAATTATTTAAAAAAAGCCTTAAAGTGTACTTTTCAATGATCACTATCAATAACATGCAAACATTATCTTCATTACATCTAGGAAAAATCTGTAAATAAATTCTTAAACATCCCCTCAATAACGAGATGCAACAGATATATAAAATCATTTTGTTAGTGTAAATTAAAATCATATTTTACTAAATTTAAGCTGTCAAATGAGCTTACGAAGAATTTTCTAAAGAAACAAGCTTGAATAGCTTGACCTTTGATTTATTATGACCATAAATATGAAATGAAAACTGAAAAAATAATGTTGGTTATTATTTTTCTTTTTATGTCCCTGGAAATACTTTGTAGCTCGAAACAAACATAAATAGTAATGTGGTTTAGAATTGAATTTGTTACTACACTGATCTAGTCTTATTGGATTGAAATTTTCGTAGTAAACATTGGTTTTTATGCTTTGATTTGGTTTGCTATTTAAGCTAGATGCTGTTTCTGATCATTAATTTGTTGTTAATAAGCTTACATTTCTTTCTTGATCTTCACTAATTGCTGAGATTGATATTTTGATCTGTAAAAATTCCAGTCTTCATTAAAATTCAACCAATTTTAAATATATTTGTATATATTAAAAATCGAGGATGAAATTTTAATGTTTTCATGTTGACAAGTTCTGAGCAAATTAGCATAAGACTCCTTCACCGCAGGAACGACTACAGCGGCACTAGTGTAGCACAACACTTCCCATCATCGTCGCATAATCATCTCTTCAATTACTGTCGAAGGATTGTTCAATCCTTGATTCACGAATCCTCTTTCTTTGATTAATCTCCTCTTTGTCAGCTCTTTGTTGAAGGTTTGTTGCGCCTCGGAACTAATGAACTTTCTCTGGTTGAACACTCGAAATCTATGGTTTTCAGTGGAATTGGAAGTCATATGGATAAATTTGGCGGAGTTTCAATTCGTTTTTGGGTAATATGAATTTA
>NW_018231724.1:0-339 GCF_001263595.1 Phalaenopsis equestris | reverse complement strand
AAAAAGGAGCGAATTTAGAGCGAAAATGACCAAAAAGTGAAGAAATGAACTAGGGCACCACCGACGAGCCCAACGGCGCCGACGATGAGAATTTCCTGAGACTCCAGAATTAATTTAGTTAGAAGGTACGTCGACGGCACCCTCGAGGTCGCCGACCGCGAGCTCGGAGGTTATGTCCAATTAGGCTTTGGATGAGGATGAATTTTAGAGGGGTGCTTAGGCAACTCTTAGAAAAGCTCATCCACAACTTTAAAAGAAGACTTTGGCCAAAAATAAAGAGAAGGAGGCTGAAAATTGAAGTGTTGAAAAAGTACAGAGAGTCTAAGTTGTGAGGAATTC
>NW_018231723.1:0-411 GCF_001263595.1 Phalaenopsis equestris | reverse complement strand
AGCGAAAAAAATAAAAATAAGGTCAATTCATAAAATATACAAAAAAAATAAAATTATATAATCATCCAATGATGGCACATCTTATTTCATTTACACTATATAATTTTATCATGGGGTTTTAATATGGGTCTATTTATAATGCACCTAACACAAAGACTGCATTTGCTCTAAGAAAACTAGGACAACCAAATATGCATGCAATCAATACTTTAAATGCTTTCAATGTAAAAGCTCATAAATATTGAATTGTTGATTTCTAATTTGTGTGTGGATGATGTTAGAGTTGTGCTAACAAGATTTTCTTTGAGTGAATACAGTTTTTTTGTGTAATTACACGCACACATACCAAATATTTCTTAATTATTTAGATACCTAACACCTAAACATTCATATTTACATGCATGCAACACA
>NW_018231722.1:1147-1372 GCF_001263595.1 Phalaenopsis equestris | reverse complement strand
ATTTTGTACTTCCTTTTCCAATTTCTTGATTTGACGCAGGATTTTCAAAGACTTATCAGGGACTAAGGGTTGAACTGGCAGTGAATTCTGAGATGATTGATCAACTATCATGGTCATGTCATTTTCATCTTCAAATGATGGGAATCTTTCAGTTGGGTCCAAATGCTTCCAAGGTAGCAGTACCTTTTCCCAATTTTCATAGGATACTTAGAACTGACTGCAAAG
>NW_018231722.1:0-1088 GCF_001263595.1 Phalaenopsis equestris | reverse complement strand
GACTTCACAATTATAGATCCAATGGATCCAATGTTGATCGGCAGTCCCCTTTTGATGCAGTAATTCAAAATGGCACTTTCTTTAAAAACTTTACCGATCTTCATTGTAGGTAATAGTTTCGCAGAAATGAAAAAAAGTGCCAATGTTTTGAAACGAGATTCAAAAGTGTTGCAGAAAAACTAACATACCTGTTCTCTCTCATTTTTCAACCGTTAGTTTCGTAAATACTGGTAAATTTCATTCATCTAGTTTTTCTTTGGGACGAAATTGGAATAGTGGCAGACAGGAACATTCTATCTCATATATAATTCGTTGATCCATGCAGGATCTATCTTCCTCGCACATAAACAACTCCTTGGTTGATTCCATGTAAATTTGCATAGAATTCTTTCACCACAGGAACCACCATGACGGCAGTAGTGTAGCACAACACTTCCTATCTTCACTGTACTATCGTTTCTTCAATATCCGTTGTGGGATTATTCAATCTGTGATTCACGAATCCTCGTTCTTTGATCAATCTTTTCTTCGTTAGCAACTTGTTGAAGATTCGCTGCGCTTCCGCACTAATAAACTTTCGACGACTGAAAACTCGCATTCTGGGATTATCAGGGGAATTGGACGCCATAGAAATGAAATTGGTAGAGTTTCACTTCATTTTTGGAGGGAAAATATGAACTAGAAATTGAACTAGAAATTGAATTTTTTGATTTTAAATAGACAATTCCTGCTAAAAAATCGCCATTTGAACCCACATAACCGTCAATTCGCCGGTCTCGCTGTCGACACGGTCGATGGCAGGTCGATGCCCCCACCGGGGAGCCTCTGTATTAATTTTGTCTGGACTTTTGGGAAAAACCCACCGTCGGCGGCGTTGAGGGTGACGTCGGAGCCCAAGCAAAATTTGCACAGTTTCGCTCTGGTCCGAATGCGTTCCAATTTTTCTTCATGGATCCAATTTTTAAGATGTTTCAAGGTTAAGATGCCACATCCGCTAGATGTAGGGCAGAAAAACAGTATTCAAGTCCTGGGCTGCCCCCACCCCTAAGGGCTCTTTTGGGATTTCAAATAAAAACTACTATAATTGC
>NW_018231721.1:0-715 GCF_001263595.1 Phalaenopsis equestris | reverse complement strand
CAAAAAATCATGACATTTGGTCCAAAGGCTTCTCTGGTATAGGTCTATCTCTAGTAAACATTTTAAGGGAGTAGCATTTACCTTGGTCAAGTTAGGAATTTTCTTTGAAAAATCCTATTTTTTAATGAAAATAATTATGTAAATTAAATTAAATCTTGAAAATCACATTCTCTCCTCTGATGTCTTAATTGACTCATGAATGAGGAAGGGTAAAAATTTCAAAGTCATTTGAATTGAATTTGACAAATTATGAAGTGTTAGAGCCTTAGGGGCAAATGTGTAATTTTGGAAATTTAGCCTTAATTAACATTTAGGCTTAATTCAAGAAGGAAAATGGGTAACCTCTAATCTTAATCAATTCTAATTAACATAATTGGATGTTTGAAACACAAGGGGTTAACCGGTAGAAACCAACCTCACTTGTCCTAATTAAAAATGATAAATTTGTAATTTCCTTAAATTACATAAATTTGGGAGTCTAGCCGATTAAATGAACCTAGGTCTTAGGGGTATGTGTAATGAAGTCAATAATTATTCAATTTAATACCCCTATTTTGATTTTCAAATAAAATTCAAATCATGAATCATGATCACCTAAAGCTTAACATTTTCAAAACTAACCAAGACACTCACCTAGGTATTAAGGGCTTAGGAGTGACTTAGGCTAAATCAATTTTCATTTAAGGATTAGAAAAGTAAACATCATTTAAAATTA
>NW_018231720.1:0-290 GCF_001263595.1 Phalaenopsis equestris | reverse complement strand
TCCCCTTTTCAGTTTATTATTTTTAAGCTTGTTGCAGGTAGGCTTAACAATGTTCAAGTTTCTAGTTGTATCTATTGAATTAATTTATTTACATCATCATTTATTATGTATTTATATGTAGTGCTCTCTACTCTATGATCGTTTGGCGCTAAATGTGTGGATTCAATATCCGTATCATGTTCACCTAAAAAAGTGCACATGAAGACAAGTCGAACTGCTTTTATATACATACAAAAAACTTTTCCTTTGTACCATTTTTTTTCTGATTTGGGGTTGTTAAATGTAGCTTT
>NW_018231719.1:0-924 GCF_001263595.1 Phalaenopsis equestris | reverse complement strand
TAGGTATTATTGCACTAAATTGTTGTGACATATTCCCCTGGGTTCCCTGAGCTCCTAGCCACCTCCCCCTGGCCGGTTGGCTAGCCTAGTGGCTATAAAAACTTAAAACCAAGAGCCAACCTCATGGCACCTCACCCAAATCAAACATAGAGGCCAGCTTAGCCAAACTAATTAATGAAGCTCCTCTGCCCTCCACCTAAGCACCACAATGCACCCAAACTTATGCCCTGAGAGCCACCCCATGGCCATTTTTATAAAAACTCACCTCCACGGCCATGGGAGGTGTTCTAAAATTTTCTTAGAGAGGTCTCTCCAAACTTCACATAGAGCTTCCCTAAGATCACCTCAGTGCATTCCAATGATTTTCCTCATTGTCGGAGCTCAATTTTGAGCTTGAAACCCTGCGAGAAACCAAGACAGAGCCTAATACACCTCCACACTCCACCAAACTTCAATTACTTGTGCCCACACCTTCATAAGAGTGAAATAAGCCAAAGCCCCATCAAATCCCCCTTCCACAGAGCCTCTACCATAGCTCTAGACCAACACCTGAAATTGAGCTTGGTCGAATTCATACCTAGGCCTTACACCAAGACCAGGGACTCAATCTCTAGACTCCTTGGACCCCAACGAACGTGCTGAGCACTTCTGATTGAAGCCGCCCTTCTCAGAGCAAAGGTATAAAACTTCTCCTTCTCCCGAGCTTATTTTGATTCTCCATTTACTTAAGCTTCATTTCACCTTAACCGTATGGATGTGTTCGTCTCACTTAGACGAGTCCATAGGATCAAACCCGAAGTGATTTGGTTGGGTCTAGGCTAAGATCTTAAGGTTTTAGTGTGGACGGTTACGAGATCATTCTATCGAGGACGATGACGGGTAGCTGTTTGATCGAGTGTGTATCAAATGGACGGAAGAGATTGA
>NW_018231718.1:0-761 GCF_001263595.1 Phalaenopsis equestris | reverse complement strand
TCATACAGTAATCATGCAATTAAATTAAGTCTAATAAAATGGAGAATTAAAATAGGCTCAGGAGGGAGAGAAGTTTTATACCGAAGTTTTATACCTTTGCTCTGAGAAGGTAAGCTTCAATCAGAGGGTCTCGGCACATGTGTTATGATCCAAAGAGGCTAGCGATTGAGTCTCTGATCTTGGTGTGAGGCTTAGATATGATTTTGATCACGGCCTGTTTTGGGTGTTGGTTTAGAGCTATTGTAAAGGCTATTTCAGAGGGGGATTTTGTGGGGCTTTGGCTACTTTCTTGGTTGTGAAGGTGTGGACACAAGTAATTGAAGTTTGGTGGACTGTGGAAGTGTAATGAGTTCTTTCCTGGTTTTGGACAGAGGTTTGAGCTCAAAATTAAGCTTCCACAGTGGAATTCAATGGGGGAGGAGGGTTGGATTGCACTAAGGGGATCTCAGAGAAGCTCTGTGAGAAGTTTGGGGGGCTCTCTCTAAAAAATTTTCAGCACACCTCCCATGATCTTGGAGGTGAGTTTTTATAAAAATGGCCATGGGGTGGCTCTCAGGGCAAATGTTTGGGTGCATTGTGGTGCTTAGGTGGAGGGCAGAGGAGCGCTACAATTTGGTTTGGCTGAGCTGACCTCTAGGTTTTATTTGGGTGAAGTTCCATGGGGGTGGCTCTCGGTTTTAAGCTTCTCCGGCAACTAGGCCGAGAGGTGGCTAGGTGCTCAGGGTGTCCAGGGGAATCTGTCAAAGCAACTTAATGATTTT
>NW_018231717.1:0-739 GCF_001263595.1 Phalaenopsis equestris | reverse complement strand
ATAATTAAATCCACTTCTAACATGCATCATAAAATTCTGAACATGAATTCTACTCATTACAAAAGAAAAGTAGAATGAAAATAACGGCATAATCTTCTCATACCATTATTTCAAAATAATAAGAGAGAGTAAGAAAAACACACCACAAAGCACGAAAAAACACAATAGAAAACTTCATTTCATCAAAGCAAATTCACTAGATAAGTGTTTACAAAACTATAAGATAATGAAGAACACAATACTTACCTTTTTCCCTTTGAAAGAAAGAATAAAATCTCTCCCACAAAGTCTCCCGCCGATCCATGCAATGCTAGAACATCTCCTTACAAATTCTCTCAAAATCTCCTCTCCAATCTCTCCAAAAATGTAGAAATCTACATTTCTACTCCTATTCTAAAAACCCTAAATTTTCTCCACACTTTCCATAACATTCCTCTCACAAAAATCTCCTTTTTCTAACCTAAATTCGTTCTTTTAAAATGTAGGGACGAAGTTTGAAGAGTTGCCACAAGAACCCTTTCAAAAACATCCAAATACATTTAATTTCAGCCCATAACCGCCAAAAGTCGGTCCATAGTCGTCCCGGAAGCTGTCAGCGGGCTCGAGAGCGCTGTCGGCTAGCTTTTTTGTCGTTTTTCAGTCTTCTCGGGTAAATCTCGCCGTCGACGCCGTTTTGGCACTGTCGGCGGGCAAACTGCCCAGCTCCACCGTTTCGCTCAATTTGGCTCTGTTTTAGCTC
>NW_018231716.1:0-504 GCF_001263595.1 Phalaenopsis equestris | reverse complement strand
ATTTTGTGCTCAATTTGAATTGATTATGTTATAAATAATGCAAGTGTAGAAATGATTTTTATCATGAAAAAATTTTCTGTCCGAACTCAGGACGTAGTTCTAAATGCGGATTCCCAGTAATATATCACCACGTGCGCTACATCGCGGAAGTTATTCTAAGATTATTGAAGTGGAACCGCAGAAGTTATTTTAGGGTTATTTACTAGTTATTGATGAGAAACTAATATATTTCACTGAAATAACCCATAAATAACATCGAAATAATCTTTGTGATTCCACTTCAATAACCCTGACGCGGAAATTATTTTGGGGATATTGAAGAGAAACTCATATATTCAACTTTAATATCCCTAAAATAACACAAAAATAATTCTGAAAAAAATACCGCGAAAATTATTTCGAAATTATTGAAGAGAAATTTATATATTACACATCAACAACCACAAAATAATATCACAGAGATTATTTCAAAATTATTTTCAAATTATTACAAGATTATTGTAG
>NW_018231715.1:0-956 GCF_001263595.1 Phalaenopsis equestris | reverse complement strand
GTCAATGTTCTTTATGTCTGGACCAAAGGATAAATAATATGTATACTCTTATTTGGCACAATATAATTTGAACTAATTCACTTTATCCATTCACTATAATTTCTTGACAAGGAGAATGATGCTTTCTTATATATTGAATATCACATTTAAACCCGCATTAATATCATTAGTATCATTAGTATCATTAGTTATTTAATAGTTATTAAAATTACTTATTTATTTTAATTGCCTATTAGTGAGAGATTAGCAAATTGAACTTCGTTGTTGCGATTAAAATATTGCTTTTCTAAAATCTTAGTTCACAGTTCTAAACCACTCATTGTGAGATTGATGTCTAGGACTTCATTAGAGCCCTATATTACTTGAGCGATATGTATACTTGCATTGATAAGTGTGACTATACAATTATTGAATATTTATTACGACCATATTTAACTTATACTTTTAAGCATATATAAAGTCGTCGGCCAGTATTCTTAGATTATTCTCGGGGTATTCTTACGTTATTCTCGTGTTATTCTCGGAGTATTGTTAGATTATTATTGGGATATTCTTAGGTTATTCTCGGGGTATTTTAATGTTATTCTCGGGGTATTGTTAGGTTATTGTTGGGGCATTCTTAGGTTATTCTCGGGGTATTGTTAGGTTATTGTCGGGGTATTGTTAGATTATTCTTAGGGTATTCTTAGGTCTTGAGATATTGTAAGGTTACTGCCGGAGTATTGTTAGGTTATTGTTGGGGTATTCTTAGGTTATTCTTGGGGTATTCTAAGGGGTAATTCTTAGGTTATTCTTGGGGTATTCTAAGGTTATTCTCGGGATATTGTTAGGTTATTGTTGGGGTATTCTTAGGTTATTCTCGGGGTTTTGTTAGGTTATTGTCGGGGTTTTGTTAGATTATACTTGGGGTATTCTTAGGTTATTCTCTGTTGACCTCACTTTTGGTTGAGGTCTAG
>NW_018231714.1:0-330 GCF_001263595.1 Phalaenopsis equestris | reverse complement strand
TGTGATTTCTATGGAATCCTCCGGGAGACATGCCATATAATTAGCAAGTTTTACTAGAGCGTCGACATGCGCATTATCTACCCAAGGAATCTGATAGAAGTCACGTTGAGAATCTGCTCCAGCAGTTTCATCATGTACTGGTAATATTCTGACAGTCTAGGCTTCAAAATTCTGTATTGTCCAGCAATTTGTTGAATGATGAGTTGGGAGTCACCGTAGATGGTAATATCTTTTATGTCCAGTAAGATTGCCAAATCTAAAATTGTAATTAAATTTTGTATTCTACTTCATTATTGGTGCAAGGCTCTATTAGGTGGTACGAGAATCTCA
>NW_018231713.1:0-432 GCF_001263595.1 Phalaenopsis equestris | reverse complement strand
AATAATGGACAAAATGATTTATCTGTGTTTATCGTATGCAAAACTTCAAAACTTTCTCGAATGTAGTTTGAATTTTCTATAAAGAGATCTTCACATTGAATTAATTCTTTTTCTTGCTCCTATTTCAAAACTTTCTCGAACCTTAATATCAAACCCACAGGGAGAATACACAACATGCACTATTGAACAGTATACTTTTTTATTTTTAATAAAAAGATAATTATCTAAACTAAATATGACTTTTGTAGTAAATAAAATTTAAATATTTTTTATATTTTCAATATTTTGATAGAACAGTAACAATTTAAAAAGATAACTAGAGTTTTTGTAGAAGAAAAGCACTCAATATGAAAATAACTTTCTTCTTTTTATGAACCAATAATAAGTATAGGAATTGTGTTTTGGAAGTATTCAAATTGTGTTGTGCCAAAT
>NW_018231712.1:67724-130701 GCF_001263595.1 Phalaenopsis equestris | reverse complement strand
AGACCTCAACCAAAAGTGAGGTCAACAATACTATTTTTGAATTTACCATTTTCAGAGGACCATTGAAAATTATTAGTAGTCATCTTTTCAATTATCAAATATGCTTCATCGAATGGTTTTGACATTAATGATCCATCAACAGTGGCGTCAATTAACAATCTAAAAGATCCAACCAATCCATTATAAAAAGTTTGAATTATTAACCAATCTGGCAAAGCAGGATGTGGGAACTTCCTAAAGAGATCTTTAAATCTTTCCCAAGCTTCATGAAATGAATCCCCTTCAAACTAACAAAAAGATGTAATATCATTTCTATGCTTAGCAGTTTTTGATGACGAGAAATATCTAGATAAAAAAAATTTAAGAAGTCTCCCCAAGTTCTGATAGTTCTAGGTGCTAACAAGTTTAACCACATCTTAGCTTTATCTCTTAGTGAAAAAAGAAAATGTCTAAGTTTCACGACACCATTCGACACTCCGTCTTATTTAAATGTAGCACACAATTCTAGAAAACTAACAAGGTGTAAGTTAGGATCTTCAATTGGTGTTCCCTCAAACTGATTGTTTTATACCATTTGGATAAGAATAGGTTTAAGATAAGAAAAGTTGGGAGCTACAATAACATTTTTTACACTCAAATGAATTTCATCTAATGTAGGATTAGCATAATCTCTTAAAGGTCTCTGATGATTTTCATTTTTAGATTACTAGAGCTGCAAGCCATTCTGCAAGAATTATCTATTTCTTTTTTTTGTTTCAATTTTTTCTAGTTATTCTTTTTAATCCAAATCATAAGGTAATAAACTTTTAGATCTTAAGCTACGTATAAAAAATCACAATAATCAATTAAAGTGAACAAACACACTAAAATATGAAAATATTCAAGTTAAACTACAATTAGTTTTTCCGTTCAAATAAAATATTTTAAATTATAAAGTAATTTACTGTTACTTCCATTACATTCCCGAAAGCGGTACCAATAACTTGATGTGGGAGTTTTTGTTGTGTTGTTTTTCATTTTGTAAATATATTTTAATATTACAAAACACACACGACAACACTTATAATGAATATGCAATTCAATCCCAATAAAAAGAACTTTTGTAAAAATAATTTTATATTTTAAAATCGTTAAATTGACAAAACTTGTAATAATAACGTAAGTAAACATGTCGCTCGAGTAATAAATAGCTCTAATGGAGTCCTAGATATTGATCCCACAGGGAAGCTGGAAATGCTTATGAATAAATTCTTATGACTATAATCTAATACATAATTCAAACTACAAAACTTAAGTATGAAATTTAATTCTAAATTAATTGAGTGTATGCTAAATTAAATGTAGTTAAAATAACAATGTTAACTAAACCGGTTCACGAAAACCAATTCGCGAACGGTTAAAAGTGAAATTTTGGTCCAAAAAAACCATTTTTAACACCTCCCGTCATCTTCTACCTCTCAAAATCACAATTTTTAATGGCTAGGGCACATCTAAAGTGAAGATTTCTTGGTGGAATCAAGTGAAATTTGCTAGATCCGAGTTCCTTGAGGTAAGAGCTTTACTTCTATGCAAAAATTTTGGATTTTCACCATGTATTTTGAGCACATTTGGATAAATTTGAAAATTCACTATTCATGGTGAAAATTGAGGAATAATCTGTGGAAATTACTTAGGAAGTTTAGTTTGTGCTTTTGGAAGTTTAGTTTAGTGATTTAGAGTTGATTTTTGAAGTTATTTTTTGAATTTATAAAATTGGTAGAATGACACCAAGAATGAAGAGGAGTAAAGGAAAAAGCCTATTTGATTTGAGCAAATTTGTTTGTTCGAAGGCTTAAGATCGATACAGTGACGCTCTACAGTCATGAAAATTGATTCAGAAGCGATGTTTTAGAAATTCAAGTGGAGACGTGGAAGGTTTAATTATTCGTCGACAGTGGGAACAGTTCTATTGTTTCTCTGCTATCATAGTGATTTCTGTTGTGAGGGAGTTCTATGCAAATCTCCCTGAAACTGAAGTCGATCGAGTTATTATTTGAGAAAATTTGGTACGTTTTTTGCGAGAGGTAATCAACTTTCTTTACCATTTACCACCGGATAATTTATGTTTTTATACAAATTATAGTGCTAGTCCTACGAAAGCAGAGTTAGCCGAGATTATTTCATACATGACTATTGGGAGAGGACTTCGGAAGATTACCAATAAGAGGAGAGTAAATTTCCTAACTTCAATGTTATGTGGACCTTCAAAGACCTGACACTATTTAATTTCTGCTTGTCTGCTTCCGACCTATCATCTCGGTGAAGTGAACAGAGAAAGAGAGACGTTGAACTATTATATTCAAGAGGGAAAGGTCATCAACATTGGAGCTTTGATTAGTCAGACTATCGTCAGTTCTGTTATAGCTGTTACAACTGCAGGTCTGGGATTTGCTTCCTTGATCTTTTCTTTATGCGAGCAAGTTGGGGTTAAATATGATAGTTGGGAGGTAGTTCTGTTACCTCTGAAGCCCATCATGAAGGTGAATGTGAAGATTTATTCTAAGCATTCAATTTTTGGTTGGAGAAGAGGATTTTCCAGGATCTATGGAATGGAAACGTCTGCTGCATCTACCTCTACTGCTTTTACATCTAGACAATCTACTTCACGTGCTTCTACATCTAGAGGTGAGTCTACTGAGACTCAGGATCAATTATTGTAGAAGATGATGGATAATATCAATTTTACCGATGATCAGGTACAAAATTTAGAGCATTTTGCAGATCATATTAATAGTTATAATAGAAGGAAGAGCGACTATGAAGAGAAATTCCACTCATCTTTGGAGAGCCTGATTAAAGGTGACCCAGGAGTGCAATTTCCTCCATATCCTCGATATCCTGATTAAGAGGTTGCAGAGAAGTGGTATAGCGGTGATTCTGAGGATGAGGAGTAGGATTGAGACATTTTTATGTTTGTTTTTGTTTTGGACTATGTGATGTGGTACTAGGTACAGTTGTATTTGTGTGATGTTTTGGACTATGTTGTGTTTTGGACTATTATGTTTTATTGTTATTATGACATTTGTGGTAGTTAGTATTTTATTTTTAAATTTTATGATAGTAACTGTTGTTTTGTGTTTAGTGTTGTGATTTAGTTTATTTAGAACTTAACTTAATTTCATATCTGTTATAAAGTAGAAAATTTTACTAGCTTAGATCTTAAACTTGAAATTCAGAAACTGTTACCCTTTATTTTTCTTTTATCATGTTTGCAAGTTTACCTTTTTGTTAAGATTGTGAAATCAGTAGTGTGTATGTTTGCTTTTATGTTTATACGCACTGTTTAGAAGTCTATTGAATCTCTACATATTAAAGTAAAATGAAATTATAGAAAATTTGAGCAAAAATTAATTTACTTCTATTTTTAGTTTTACACTTGTATCTTTAGGGTTTAAAATTTATGTTAGCATGCATTCCTGCTTATATATATCTGATGCTAAACTGTTTAATTTTTTAAAAATTTAAGTTTAGGGGGATGAAAAATATTTTAGAAACTCGAATTTTATTTGTTCTCAAATGTGTTAAAAGTGAATTTGATTTAAAAAGAAAAAAATTGATTATGTATATGAATTTATATTTGGGAAGCAAAATTTGATTTTAAAAATGAGTAAGAAAATTTAGTTAAAATTTTTAGTAATATAGAAAATTTTTAAGTTAAAAAGTTTTTAGATGAGAAAATGATTAATATAAGTAACTATCTTTAGTAAGAAAGTATGTATTTTTGAAAAATTTAAATAATTTAGACTTTTATTTTTAATACTTAAATTTCTTCTATTAAAATAATTTTCAAAACTATTATTATATTTATAAGTAAAAGACTTATATCAAGACTTTGCTTCAGGAAATCAGAAGTGAAATTCAAAATCATTAAAGACCTATCCAAATATAGTATTCCTTGCCTGAAAAAGAAAGAAATGAAAAAAAAAGAAAAAGAAAAAGGAAAAGAGCAAAAAATTATGAAGGAGAAGCTTGAGGATTAGTGCCTAATCAAAAATTGGTTCTACATTTGATTTTTTTAAAGTATAAGACTTGAGAAACTCTTAAGCTTATAGATATAATATAGTAAGTAAAATTATTTTTAATGAATATTGTTAAGTGGAGATAATAAAAGAAGGAGATAATAAAAGAAGAGATAATAAAAGAAGTAAATTCTAAATTTGGAAAATCTACAATACATTTTTGAATTTGATAAAAACTCATATTTTCATCTTTCTTAACTTTAAGAATTTCTAAACTCTAAGTTGATCTCATTTACTGAATATTTTTTCTAAATTAGATTGCTATATTTCTAAATCTAAATTTTAGTAACTCCTAAAGAAACTCATATACATATCATACATATGTAGTTTTTAAAGATTGAAGTGTCACTTGAGGATAAGTAATAATTTAAGTTTGCGGGATTTTGATACACCTAAAATATATAGTATTTTTAGACATGTTTTTATACCTATTTTTGAGATATTATGCTTTAATAGAAGGTATTTTTGTGTTTTTCTTGCACATACAAATAAAAACGTGAAAAATGCTTAAAGAAGTTAAAGAGGTTCAAATTTGGAGCAAAAATGTGAAAAATGTGCAAATGAGTTTTGGCGCCTAAGCGCCACATCTGGCGCTTAAGCGTTGGTGAAACAAAGAAGGCTACGTTTAAGAGCCAGAGGTCTTAGCCAGAGGTCTTGCGCTTAAGCCCCAGTGGCAGTTACTAGACAAGTAAAGTCGATTTTTGTGAATTTTGAAGAGGTTTTTGAGACACCCATTGGATTAATAGGTGGTTATAACCACTTGGATGAAGATTATCACGAAAGGATGCATCTCTTTGGTAAATACATCGAATTAAGACAGATTTTGAAAAGTTTCCAAGGCACCTCTTGGAAAACTATAAAATAGAGAAGAGAAAACTTTGAAAAGTGTCCTCAAAATACTTGGAAAGTATTGAAAGTTCAAAGTATTGAAAGTTCATCAGTTCATCAATTTGGGGAGTTAGTAGGAGAGATTTTCAGGCACCACTTTTGCTTTTATTTTATCCTTTTTGTTAGTTTATTTTGATTGATTGTAAAAAGAAGAGATTCAAAGGATCTTCAAGAGTTTGGTGGAGAACTTGAGATAAGTTTTTATCATTTTGCTTTGAGACTACTTTTGGTTCTAATTGAGGCTTGTTGCTGGTTTAATAATAATTTCTACTTTTAAACTAAAGTGTGATTTTATTTTTTCCATGGATTCTGAGTAGTTTTCTTTATCTTTCTTCTTAAAATGATAAGTAATTAACTTTTGGATGGAAATTGTGGAGAGTATTGATTTTTAATGTTGGAAGAAGCTGTGATGATTTAAATCCATGCACTTCATTTACTTTTTGATTTGGCAAATCCAGTTGTTAAAATTTTTTGTAAGAACATGTAAGAATCGAGCTGGTATTGTCTCAGTTAACAATTGGAAAGAATCACATGAGGTTGTATGAATGAGAATGTAGTTCATATGATTGAGTGCAAATAAATAGAGAAATATTCATTGAAGGGTGTAGAGTTAGAGGAATTTAAAGTGACTGGTTAAAGCCCCCAACTTGGTTTATTTTTTTAGGTTCTGATACAAGATGTTAGCACCCAGGTGGAGGGAATCGAGGCAACTCTAGAGTGAGAGCTGGTATCTTCCCTTCCTAGCCGGTCTTCAGAACTATTCAAACTTTAAATTAGCCTTTTAAATTAACTAACTTTAAATTAACCAATGTTCTTTATAGCAACTCTAGCAAGGGTAAAGAATATTATTGCTCCTATTTGGCACAACATAATTTGCTTAGTTCCACAACAGAATTCTACACTTATTAATGATTCATGTTAAGAAGAAAGGTATTTTTCTTATTAAGTGTTTTTCATCTACAAAACTCTAGTTCTACAAAACTCTAGTTATCTGTTTCATCTACAAAACTCTAGTTATCTGTTTAAGTTGTTAATCAAAAATACAAATATCAAAAATACAAAAAAATATTTGAATTTTTATTACTGCAAAATATATTCAATTTAAGTAATTGTCTTATTAAAAATAGAAAGTTTTCTAAAAGTGTATATTCTATAAATCCCTGTGCGTTCGATATTCAGGTCTTAATCAAAAAGTCATATATTACTTGATAACGATATGTATACTTGCATAGTATCCCAATATATATAAATTAAAAGTTAAATTCTTATTTTTCTTTAGGATTATTTGGTTTGTTGCAAAGTAAAGAAATATAAGTGAAATATATTCTGAATTATTATTTTACTTTGCATATTAGCAGTATCAAGGGATCAACCTGTCACTCTAAAGTCTTCTAATTTTACTCCCTTTAAAATATATTTCCCTATTTATTTGCACTCAACCCCATGAACATATTCTCATTCATGAAATCAATATATGATTCCAACAATTTTTTGATTGAGACAAAACCATCTCGAATCTTACATGTTCTCAAAACAGGTATTAACATCTTAATTGGCCAAATCAAGAAGTAAATGAAGTGCAAGGTTTTGAGTCATCACAACTTCTTCCAACATTGAAGTCTAATACCTCACAGAACTTCCTTTAAATATTTAGTCACCTATCATTTCAAGGAAAAAGATAAAGAAAACAACTCAGAATTCATAGAGAAAATACAACCACACAAAAGTTTTAAAGTAGAAATCATGCACACAAACAAGAAATCTAAATTAAAAATCAAGTGTAGTCACAAAGATAAAAATTTATCTCAAACTATCTCCACCAAATGCCTTGAAGTTCATTTGAATTCTCTTCCTTCTCTCACAATACAAACTAATACTTAAAATAAAATAAAATAAAATAAAGGTGGTCGGCGGCGACCCTGGTAATCTGAACTTTTGGTGGGTGATTAATGGCCTCCTTTCTTGGATAATCTAAGTCTTTTCTCATAAAAATCCAAGGTGTGCCTTGGTGTCTTTTCAAAAAGGTGTCTTCATTATCTTCTAGAAGTTATCTCCTCATAAGCCAATTGAATGAATTTTCTTGTCCAGGGGTTTTTTTCCACATTTTTATCAAGGGTTGCTTCAATCACCTCTTCAAAATTCTGCTCTAATTAATATTTCTTCAAATAACTAACTTTGGCACTTAAGCATGGGGTACCTAATGCTTAGGCATGGAGCCTCTAACGCTTGTGCACAGATCTGGTCGCTTAGGCACCCCTGTTCATTTTGCATATTTCTTCATTTTTGCTCCAAATTTGACCCTTTTTCCCTCCTTTTCGCATTTTCCATCCATTTGATTGTACCTAGAAGAATAACAAAAATAACCTTTAATTAAAGTGCAATATCTAAAAAATATTTATAAAATTGTGTAAAAAAACTATATACTTTAGGTATATCAAAATCCCCCAAACTTAAGATGTTACTTGTCCTCAAGTGACTTTTTAATATTTAAAAACCAACATAAGTAGATAATGTATATGAGTTTCTTTAGGAGTTACTAAAATTTAGATTTAAAAATATAGTAGTCTAATTTAGAAAAAAATATTAGTAAATGAGATCAACCTTATGTTTAGAAATTTTTAATGTTGAGAAATATGAAAATATGAGTTCCCATCTAATTCTGAAATATTGTAAATTTTCTACATATAGAATTTTGGTCTTTTATTATCTCTACTTAAATTTATTTATTAAGCATACTTTTATTTACTCTACTACATCCTTAAGCTTAAGAGTTTCTCAAGTCTTATACTTTAAAAAGATCAGATGTAGAACAAATTTTTGATTATGCACTAGTCCTCAAGCTTCTCCTCCCTTTTCTTTTCTTTTCTTTTAATTTTCACTTTTTTTTTCTTTTTCTTTTTCATTTTCCTTTTTTTTTTCAAGCAAGGATTACTATATTTTGATAGGCCTTTAATGGTTTTGAATTCCACTCTTCCTATCCTAAAGCAAACATTTGATAATTTTCTTTTACTTAAAAAACATAATACTAGTTTTGAAAATTAATTTCAATAAATTAAATTTAAGTATCAAAAATAAAGTCATAAAGTTCTAAATTTTTCAAAAATATAGTTTTCCTTACAAAACGTTCTTACACTATATTTAGCATTTTATTCACTAAAAAATTTTAACTTTAAGTTTTTCTTCATTATAGTTTTTCTTCATTATTTAAGTTTTTCTTCATTATTGTAAATTTTAACTAAATTTTCTTACTCATTTCTAAAATCAAAATCTTACTTCTCTAATATAACTTCATATACATAATCATTTTTCAAATCAAAATCAATATTAATTGAAAAATATTTGAGAACAAATAAACTTGTAAATTTCCTTAAAATTTTTCATCCTCCCCAAACTTAAATTTTTTAATAGAAATAAAACATTTTAGAATCATATATAGCAGGAATGAAAGCTAACTATAACATGCTTGCAAGAATTTTTATATCCTAAATGTGCAAGTACAAAAATTTAAAAACTGGAGTAGAAAAACTTAAATTGATCCAATTTTATTTCTTAACTTATAGAGATTCATTAGACTTCTATGCAGTGGAGTTGTCGGCACTATTTTGGGTGTGGAGTTGCCTAGTGGAAGCTGTTGGCCGTCGGAATCGGAATCCCGTCGCCCGCTTTGGAAGAAAATTTAATTTACATATATATAAAAATAGAAGAAAATTTAATTTACATGTTTAGAAAAATATGACAGAAAAATATGACATCAAACTGATCTCATATCTTTCACAGTTTAAATGAAAGAGCACTATACGTCAAACCCTGTATCTATCCCAAAAGATAAACGTAAGACTTGAGGGTGATGCTCGATAAAATACATTAAGAAATATATGACATTTGTTTGGTCTGCAAAATCATTTTAATTGTCGATAAGTTCCCTATTTACTACGAAAAATTAAATAGGCTTTATATTAAGCTAGGTTCAGAAATGCTTCCTATAAGGGCATGCCTCTATAGTTAATTACATCCTAAATAACCGAAGTCACCTAAAAAAACTCTCAATAAAAATCAGGGAATATTATCTTTAAAAGAGGTCAAAGGATTAGGACTTTTCAAAGAGATCGGACAAAGAGGTGTGTGTTGACCTCACTTTTGGTTGAGGTTTAGTTTTTCCTCTTTAGTAGCCTAAGGTCTAGCCATAGGACTTTCTTGATGACTATTCCTAGAAAACTAGAAGAGGAACCCTCAGTATTAGAAATTCTACACTCTTTTTTACTCAATTTGAAGTTCCACATATTGGTCTGAACCTCTAGCACTTAGTAGGTAAGGTCAATATGGGGGAATTCAAGGTGAGTTCTTATAGGATTGCTTGCCCTTAGGGTTGACTCTGGGTGTTGGTCTAGGGCTAAGGCACTCACATTCACTCACTTGTACTCACTTGCACTCATAATCACCTATACCCACTCACAACCCTAAACCGAAAATTGTTGACTTTGATCCCTTGATCCTTTGGGAGACTCATGTAAATGGTCCCCTAAACCCAGTGGCCCTAGGCTAGGATTTAGCTAAGACCAACACATAGAGTACCCAAAAATGGATTCTATTGTTCTATAGCTCATCTGTGGTGGTTAGCTTCCCAATTCTACCAAAAATACCCAACTTAGCCCCAAATCCACCCAAATTACCTAAATACCCCTTGGAGCCCTAAATTTGGCCAAAATTCCCAAATTCACCAAAAATACCCAAAATTGTTCAAAAATCCTTTCAAACCATTTGAAAATACCCAAATTACCCAAAAATGCCAAATTTACCAAAATACCCCCAAATTTGCCAAAATTACAAAAATGCCCTTGGCACCCCAAACTTTCCCAAATCCTCCAAAATCACCTCAAATGTCTCCAAAACCCATTTGGACTTCTAAATTGGACCCATTTTGACCAATTTGACTATTTTTGACCAAAACCCCCCAATTGCCTTTAAGGGCCCAATTTTCTCAAATGTACCTCAAATGTCTATCAGTTTGGTCCGTCCATCAATTTGGTACCAATTTCCTCCAATTTTAATTCTAAACTCAAATTCACCTTATATATGACCAATATAAACCAAATCCAAGCTCAATTAGCCCATTCTTTGAGCCCAATTTTGTTCTAGGTCAAACCCCCAATTTTGGCTACATGACTTAATCTCACAAAATTGAACCTCATTGCCTACTCAATTTGCTACAGTTTGTATTGAAAACTCTTAATAACAATCCTAAACATCAAAATTGACCTTCAATTGGCCTTGGTGAAGCCTCAATTACCTATAATCTTGACTTATGTCCAAAAACCCTAATTTTGCCCCAAATTGGTCATTCCTCAAAATTCCACCAAATTGATTATCTTAGCCCAAAATTGGCACCCAATTTATGTTGAAAACTATTCATGGCATTCCTATTGACCATTTTCAACAATAAATTTTGACTTAGCCCAAGCCTAGCCCAATATAGACCCAAGTCTAGCCCAACATGCCCAATGTGACAAAAATTCTAAAATCCTTCAAATTGAGCTGCCAATTAAACTCAAAATCATTTCAATACTTCACCAAAAATATTCATTACAATCATCTACACAATGTTGATCAATTAATTGGTCTCAAAATCATGGCTATTCCAACCTAAACCAAACCTTTATCCATTTTGACCCACATGGACCCCTTCACCAAAAAATGACCTAATTAAGCCAAATTGGCTAACCAAAGACCACCACAGCCACTAAGCCATTTCTTTGGACCAGGCTAAACCATAAGAAAACCCATCCAAGCAAGATATGGACCAATATCCCTAAATTAAAAGATTTATTCCCACTTTTGGGCCTTAAGCAAAATATCTCTTCCATCATGACTAACCCTTGGGGGTAAACCATAATTAAGCCTTCCCATGGCACACCTAACTTTCTGGCCACCTTCCCTGGCCCTGTCGGCCGGGCTAGACACCAGAAAACTTCAAAACCCAGAGCCAACATCCTTAAATCAGACCCATTCTTAGCTCTAAGAGCCAGCTCACCTTAATTAAACTTTAGAGCCTCTTAGCACACCACTTAAGCAAGCCTTTGCACCCATGACCAGGCCCTATCCTGCTCTCTCCGACCATGGCTATAAAATGGCCCTTTCATGGCCATGGGTGAGGTGAGGAAGTTTTCTCAAGGAGACCACTCTAAATTGCTCCCATAGCCTTTTTGACACCTCCTCAGTGCAACCCAACCACTTCTCTGCTCTAATTCACCTTGTCAGAGTTCAATTTTTGAGCTCAAATCCTTGCCGGAGACAGGACAAAACTATCCACACCTCCACAGTGCATAAAAATCAAATTAAAGTCACCCACACATTTACCACAGTGAAAGAGGACAAAGCCCCATCAAAACCCACCAACCCCCCCTCACAGAGAGCCTCTACACTAGACTTTGATCAACACCCAAATTCGGCCTTGATAAAAAATTTGGGCCTACACCTTTCACCACGATCAGAGGCTCAATTTCTAGCCTCCTTGGACCTCTTAAAAATGTGTCGATCACCTCTGATTCAACCTTCCTTTCTTAAAGCAAAGGTATTGAACTTCCCCTCTTCTCGAGTCTACTTTGATTCTCCATGTGATTAGGGCTATCCTAATGACATGTTTACTCTATGGATTTGTTTGTCTCACTTAGATTATTTAGGATCAAACCCGAGGATATTTGGTTGAGTCTAGAGGGAGATCTTAAGGTTTTAGTGTGAACGGTTCTCGGGTTGGCCTATTTAGGGACGATGTCCCAAAATCGTTGGATCCCGCGTGTATCAAATAGAGGGCTCTGATTGCTTTAGATGGGAGTGTGGTCCATAAAGCGTTGGCTAACTCAGATGGCGGCGCCAAACCAAAAGACACTGCGTGGAGCTTCAGAGACGTCGAGGAAGAAAATAGGAACTTAAATAATTTAGAAAATGATCCTTAACTTCAAAAATCCATATCTTGGTGTAGAAAAATCACACAAATAAAAGAAAAAAATACCCTAGTGCTCAGTGAAAAGAGGAGAACAATGTGGAAATGATTTGAAGTTTATTTGATGCATATTTTATTTTTATTTATTAAATACTAATTTGAGTGTTTTAACTCTCCATGGATGCAGACATTTCTCCATGGCTTGATATTTTGGCATGTTGTTGCCTCTGTCATGAGGGATATTCTCTGATTTTTTCAAAATCAGAGAAGACCTCTAGATAGAGCTCCATATTTTTCAAGTTTATGTCTATTATTTTCTTAAATTAATCATAATAATTTGCATATTGCTATTGACCTCATATTTTTGGTTGAGGTCTAGTGGGTCTAGTGTTCCTCTTTAGTAGACTAAGGTCTAGCCATAGGACTTCCTATTGGCTATTCCTAGAAAACTAGTAAAGGAACCCTCACCATTAGAAATTCCAAACTTCTCTTTACTCAACTTGATCTTAACCTCTAGCACTTAGTAGGTGGGGTCACTATGGGGGATCTCAAGAAGATTTCTTCTAGGACTGTTGGACCTTAGGGTTGACCCTGGGTGTTGGTCTAGAGCTAAGACACTCACCAGTAATCACCTCACTCACAATCACTCACAAATTCAAACCCAAAAAAATTTCTTGACCTTGATCCCTTGATCCATTGGGATAATCATGTAGATGGTCCCCTAAACCCACTAGGCCTAGGCTACTAGGCTAGGGTTTAGCTAGGAAGTTTAGCTAGGAACAGTACATAGAGTACCCAAATGGGGTTTCCATTGGTCCATGGCTTATTTATGGCGATTGGCACCCCAACTCTACAAAAATGCCCAATTTAGCCTTTTGCCCCAAATCTCCCCCAAATTGACTAGATACCCTTGAGACCCTAAATTTGGCCAAAATGCCCAAATTTACCCAAAATACCCAAAATCACTAAAAATTGCCAAATTATCAAAATACCCCTCCTTAGCACAAAATTCCAAAAATTCCAAAAAATCCCAAAAATTCAAAAAAAAATCCAAATATTCCCAATTTCACTTTTCTCAACTACTACATGACTCAAATTTGGCCAATTCGATCATTTTGATCAAAACCCACAAATTGCCTTTAAAGGCCCAATTTCCCCAAATCCACTTCAAATGTCCATAAAATTGGTCCCCATTTTCCCCAATTTCAATCCTAAACTTAAATTCACATTCCATATGACCAATACAAACTAAATACAAGCTTAATTGGCCCATTATTTGAGCCTAATTTTGATATAAATCAAAACCCACAATTTTGGCCCTATGACTTGGTTCCACCAAATTGAACCCCATGGCCTACTCCATTGGTCTAAATTTGGACCTTGAACTCTTCATAACATTCCTAAACATAAAAATGGACCTTTAATTGTCCTTCATGAAATTTCAATTTCATTTAATTTCAACCTAGGCCAAATGCCCCAAATCTTGCCCTAAATTGGCTATGCCTCCAAATTTCACAAATTTGAATGCTTTAGCCCCAAAATTGGCACCCAATTCATGTTGCAAACTCTTTATGGCATTCCTACTGACCATTTTCAACAATTAATTTGGACTTAGCACAAGCCTAACCCAATCTAGACCCAAGTCTAGCCCAACATGCCCAAAATGACCAAATCTCCAAAATCCTTCAAATTGACCATTCAATTAAACATAAAATCACTTAAACCCTTCACCAAAAATGTTCATTACAATCATATACATTAATTTCATCAATCAATTGGGTCCATTGACATGGTTAGCCTAGACTAAACCCATGTTTTGGTCATTTGAACCCACATTGGACCCACACACTAAAATTAGCCTAGCCACCCCAAAGCCACCAAATTAATGATTCCACAGCCATTAGTTGGACCCTTGCGACCAAGCCAAAACCCATAAAATCACCTAAGCTAAGCCATGGACCACAGGTCCCCTAAATCAAGGGATTTTGATTCCATATTTGCTTAAGCCTTGGATATTTTTTCCAAAACTAATCCTTGACTCATTTAATTGCTTTGACATATTCCTCTGGCTCACCTAACCACCTAGCCACCTCCCTTAGCCTGAGAGGCCGGCCTGTTGGGCGAAAAACACCCAAATTGTGAGCCACCCTGATGGAATCAAACTCATTTTAAACCTAGAGGCCACCTCATCCAAATCAAATGTTAGAGCCTCTCTGCCATCCATCTAAGCATCATTTTTCACCCCCTAATTGGCCATGACATCCACCCTTAAGCCATTTTTTTAAAAAGCTACCCTCCATGGTCATGCAAGGAGAGTTGAAATTTTCTCAGAGAGAGCCCTCCAAATTGCTCACAAAGACTCTTTGAGACCTTCTCAGCTCAAGCCAACCACTTTCCCCCCACTGATTTCTACTATGGAAGCTCAATTTTGTGCTCAAACTTCTGCTTAAACTAGGACAAAGCTTAATAAACCTCCGCAGTCCACCAAACTTAAATTAAACTTACCCTCACCTTCACCACAGTGAAAGGAGAAGCCCCATCAAATCCCCCTTCCATGGAGACCATAGCATAGCTTTAGACCAACACCGGAAATTGAGCTTGGTCAACATAATACATAGACCTTTCACCACAGCCACAGTAAGATCAATCCCTAGCCTCCTTGGACTACTCCAACGAACGTGTCGAGCACCTCTGATTGAAGCTTCCCTTCTTAGAGCAAAGATATTTAACTCTCTCGCTACCCGAGCCTGTTTTGATTTTCCATTTAATTAGGCTTAATTTCATGGCATCTTAACCATACAGATATGTTTCTCTAATCTAGACAAGCATTTTAAAACAAATTTCATTCAATTTGGTTGAGAAATGAGGGAAATATCAAGTCTTGAAGATGGACGGTTCATGAGCTAGGCCATTGGGGACGATGACGGAGAATCATCTGATCGTGCGTTTATCTTATCAATGGATGAGATCAAGCCAGACAGCGCTCCCTTACATGAATCGTGGGCCTAGTCACCACTGAGGTGGATGGCGGCGTTAAATAGGAGTGCACCGCGTGGAGCTTCGGAGTTGCCTAGGATGAGGTGGTGCCACGCGTTTAAATAAATAAATAGGGAATTAAATAAATCATAAAGTTTCCCTAAATTTTGAAAATTCATATGTTAGTGTAGAAAAATCACCAAAATAAAATAAAAATGCTCTAGTGCTCAGTGAACAAAGGATAACAATGTGGAAATAATTTGAAGTTTATTTGATGCATGCTTTATTTTTAATTAATTAAATTAATTAATTAAATTTTTAATTAATTAAATACTATTTTGAGTCTTTTGATTCCCCATGCATGTAGACATTTTACCATGGCTTGCAATTTTGACATGTTGTAGCCTCTGATAAAGATGACATTCCTTGATTTTTCCAAAGTTAGGGGAGACCTTTAGACAATCCATACTTTTCAAGTTTATGTCTTTTATTTCCATAAAGTAATCATAATAATTAGCATGCTGCTTAAAAAATTCCAAAAAAATTTTGGAAGGTTTGCTATGACCAGAGAACCTTTTGGAAAATATTTTATGGATTAAGTCATTAAGAATGCTCCTAATTTCCACCAACCCTAAAAGACAAAGAAAATTAATTTTGGGTAACACAAATATCTAGATGACCTGATTTTTAATCTCCGCTAAGACTCAAAGTTTAGAGAACTCCCCATAAAAATTTCAAAACATTTTGAACTCATTTGATAACTCAAATTGATTTTTCAAGTTAAATGTCATTTTGGTACAAAAATATTTTTTAATAATTAAAATATAACTCAAAAAAATATAATAATTAGTTTTTGAAGTTCTCTGTGATTAGAGAATTTTTTTAAAAATAAATTTGAAATTGAAATAAAAATTCCATTTTTAAGCTTATTTTTAATATTTAAATAATTAATAATGATAAAAATCACAAAAATAAAAAAAATTCACGAAAATGTTCTGAATTTTTTTCTAAGTAATTAGAAACAATTGGAATATTTTTCCTGATTTTCTAATTTAAGATATTGAATTTTAAAGCTTAAAAATAATTTTTAAAGGCTAAAAATGGATTTTCACCAAAATAATTCCAATAAATCAAATAAAAAATCAAAAAAATGTTAAATTTACTTCTGTAGGTTCTCATACCTTAGGGAGATTTTTCATAAACATAAAACTTAATTTTCAAATCTTAAAATATTTTATAATTAACAAATGCTCCAAAATTTTTAATAATTCTAATAATTCAGAGCAAACTCAAAAAATCATGAAATTTGGTCCAAATGGTTCTCTTATCTAAGTCTACATCCGGTAAAAATTTCAAAGGATTAGGTTTTTTCTTGGTCTAGTTATGGAATTTTCTATGAAAAATCCTATTTTTGCATAAAAATAATTATGTAAATTAAATTAAATTGTGAAAAAAATCACATTTTTTCTTCTGATCTGATTGACCCATGAGTAAGGTAAGATAAAAATTTCAAAGTCATTTGAATTAAATTTGACAAATTATGAAGTGATACAGTCTTACGGGCAAAAGTGTAATTTTGGAAATTTAGCCTTAATGAACATTTAGGCTTAATTCAAAGAGGGAAAAGGGTAACCTTTGGCTTTAACTAATTCATTTGTATGATTGAAACCAAAAGGGAATTAAGTGTTAGAAACTAGTCTCACTACTGTTAATTAAAGGATAAATTTGTATATTCCTTAAAATTTTTAAAATTTGGAAGTCTAGTCAAATAAATAATCCTAAACTTACGCGTATAGTTTTGGGTGTTAATAACTCACTAATTTAATACCCCAATTTTATGCTCAAATGAATTTCAAAAATGAATCATCATCATTTGAAATTTTAATGTCTTTCTAAGACATCCACCAAAATCTTAAGGGCTTAGTAGTGACCTAAGATAAATCAAAATTGGTTAAATAAGTATTACAAAAGAGGACATAGGTAAAATTAAACGCCTTTGGAACACTGCAAGCCCAAATTAAAATTGGTTGAGTGTCTTTGATAACACTAGCTTGCCTCTTTAAGGATTTTCACCCACATAATCTTCAAATTAAATCACAAATGATAATTACCCTACTCATAGGGATAATTAAAATATTATTGTTCACTAAGCATTAAAGGTATTTACAAGATGGGTTATTAAGAAAAATAATAAGTTTAACTGAGCTCGAGACTTTTCACCAAGTGGTGACAGGGGAGCATGGACCTGCTTCTTCCTCTAAACTTGTTGGACCTCGGAGGGCTACTAAACTTAATATGTTTTGCTTAACAAAAATCATCCTTAATCAAACTAGTAGGAACCCACCAAGATAGGATCCTCGGGTTTGGTAGGTCGCCAAAAATTTACTTTCGTGCTTGATATAAAATGCCCTGACGAACGAGAAGACTCGCCAGGTACGCTTTTACAGTTTACAGCACCGTCTTTCTTTTGATGCTAACACAAGCTTGCATACTAAACAATGATGTTACTCTGCATGAAAACTAAAATTATTAGGATAGCCACAAAACCAAAACCAAAACTAAAACTAAAATCAACTAAGAAAAAATTCACCGCCACAACATTCAAAATATAAGACAACTGAAAATTTAATCACAAACATCACACAAAACCATAACTACCACTAAATTAAGACATCTCTACCGGATGATCGGGAAACCCTCGAAGGAGGTAACCTACGGTTGCTAACGAGGCTTCACACAGTCTAAATAAAATTATGAAACTCATTAAGTTGAGTTTAGTAAATTCATTTAGACTAATTGAATCTAATAGAAAATAGTGGTACCATAATGAGGGAACCGTAGGATCCTAACCGGTGTTGCTCTAATCAACTTTAACATCCCCCATAAAATTTAAAGAAGTGCAACCATAGCTGTCTAATTTAACATCATAATTTGACACCCTAAAAAACTCAAAATCGTCACGGTAAAGAGCTTGGAGCTAGCATGGTGGGCAACACGACCATATTCAACATCGAAACCTATTTTCCCCAGCTAAAATATTCCTTCCTTAGAATTAAACAACCAAGCCATAGGTTTTTGAGGTTGTCTTCCTAGTGCAAAATAAATCCTTAACTCATCTTTAGGCCTTCGTACAACTCTGTTGTACAATATAAGCCTTAAATCGTCTTAGGATTTTGAGGTTGTTGTTTGTCACGACCTAAATCCTCATATCTTCTAAGCTATTTGTGTTATCATTTCACATGAATGTAAGTCTAAAAAAAATAAAATTGGCAGGATGAAATACTTAAGTAAATCCTCCTCAAAATTAAAGCCAAACAATAGGGTAGACCGGGAAGTCATCGAGGTTGTCCTCCGGATCCATGACATTCCCTAGTTCTTCCTCCTTTGGATTCCAAAAACAATATGCTCCAATGTTGAGCCAATCCTATTTCACACCTCTCTGTCCCATCTTGTTGAATAGTCCTATCCTTTTGAAATCCTTGAGGATAATATTTCCTGATTTTTATCGAAAGTTTTCTTGGGTGGATTTGGTGATTTAGATGTAATTAACTATATGGGATTGCCTTTATATGAAGCTCATCCTAATTTTCTGAACCTAGCTTAATATAAACCATATTTAATTCTTTGTATTAAATAGGGGAAAATTGTCGGCAAATAAAATGATTTCGCAGACTAAACGGACGTCATACATTTCTTAGTTTATTTGATTGAGCCTCATCCTCAAGTCTCGTGTTTATCCTTTCAGATAGATATAGTATTTGAGGTATAACGCTCTTTCATTTAAATTATGAAAAATATGGGGTCAGTTTGATTTTATATTTATCTAAACATTAAAATGTGCTTCCGAAGTGGGTGACGGGATTTCAATTCCGTTGACCGACAGCTTCTTATGGGGAACTCCTCCGAACCAAAAAAATGCTGACACCTTCTGGAGACTCCACTGGGGACAAGTTTCTCTTTCCATTTAAATCAGGAAATTAATATCTTCGTATATCGTTAATGTGTTCATATCTCTCTTGGACCAAAATTACTCTTGGACCCATATCTCTCTTGGACCAAAATTACCCTTCTTCCGTTGACATACTTTACCCAGTTCTTTCTTGGAAAAATATGGCCAACTCTTTGGACTTCAAGAATGTCTGTTTGATCACCTTTGAACAGAGGGGTTCAGGATGCCATTAAGGACTCTTTAAATCTTCACGAGGGGTTAGACCCCAATAGGTGTGTTGGTGGACTAGTTCCACCTGGGTAGTATGTGTTGCTAAATGGGTCTCGCACTAGGTCCTAAACACTTCACATCTCCCTTCCAAATCTAATTTGCTATTTTTCAAATTAAATCAAATTATGTTGTGTTGCGCGTGCTTTAAAATTTTCTTATATTAATTAAAATTTTCTACTTTCAAAATACTTTTTTAATAAAAATTTTAAAAGTCCCACAAACTAAGACTTACCCGGTCTACAGACCAACCTCTGTAAATTTTCAATGCTTTCACTAAAGATTACAAGGTTTTGACCATATAGCTAACCCCAAAATTTTTTATTTTAAAGATGCTACAATGGCCTACCCAACACTGACCTTTTCCTGTAACTTGTCAACAGATGCTACAATGGCCTACCCAACACTGACCTTTTCATGTAACTTGTCAACAAGACATGAAGCCCGCAACATTTCTCCCACCATTAAGTTCAGAGCTAGATTTGAAAACCTCAAGGTTATAATCAGGAAGGCTCCATTCATCTTGATGAATTTCATCGCTCTGAAAAATCAGGAGCCATCTGTTGAATTTGATTTGAACTATCTTCAGGACTTCTCTTCCTACAAGAAAGCCAAGACCACTGTCGTCGGGGCACCCACCAAGCCTACTGTCGTCGCTACTGCTAAGGGGCAAGAAGTAATGATCATTGAAGATTCGACTGAGGGATTGGTTGTCCCACCACTAGTATTACAAGATAATCATGGTAATTTACAAGATAATTCTACAAGATAATTCAAGAAATCATGGTATTTTTTTCTAAACTTCTCTGACCACGGGAAACCTACTAAAATTATTCTCATAATTTTCTAAATGATATTTTGATTTATATAATTAAAAAAATCCAAAATGGCCACCCTAGCCTAAAAATTATGGCTAAAATCATAGGGATGCCCTCTGACTTTGGAAACATCAGATAATATGATAATTATGATGAGGAAAAAACCCTCAAAATTTCAATCCATGGGGATCAATGTTTGATCATAATGAATTAAAATATGTTAGAGGGTATTTAATTCATTAAAAATCAGGGAATAAGTAAAAAATTTTAGTTTTTATCCACATGATTGTCCTCTATTCATTGAGTAAGAAGGTTTTTTTCTTTTACTTTTATGAATTTTCTAGAGAAAGATATGGATTTTTGAATTTTAAGCATTTAAAATAATTCAGAAAATCCATATTTTTCTACTTATCCTACGCGGCACCAAGTCAACCTACAACGGCTCTGAACTCACACGCGACGAGCTCCCATTTCTCACCGACGTCTACCACAGCTACCACGGGGCACGTAGTTCATGCACCAAGAGTCTGTCCAGCTTGATCTCCTCTATCGATGAAGTTAGCGCGCGATCGGACGACTCTCCGTTATCGTACCCAAGTGACATATCCCGTAAGTCGTTCACACTAAAACCTTCAGATCATTGTCTAGACTCAAAAAAATTGCATGGGGTTTATTTCCAAACCTTCATCTACTTAAGACATATTAATCTATATGGTTAATCAAGTATGAAATCAAGCCATTACACATAGATAGTTAAAATAAACTCGTGTTAGGGTTAGAGTTCAATATCTTTGTCTGAGAGAGGAGGCCACAATCAGATGGTTATGGAAGCTTCAGTTGAGTCAAACAAACCTTCAGATGAAGTCTCAATCCTTAGCAAATTGTGTTGGTATGATTTTGATCAAACTCAATTTCAGGTGTTGGTCTAGAGTTATCCTAGAGGATGTTTCAGAGGGGGCTTTGATAAGGAATCAACTTCTTTCACTTTGGAGATGGTGTGTGCATAATTAAATAAAGTTTGATGCACTGTGGTGGAGTGGAGAGATCTGTCTTTGTTTTAGGGCAAATTTTAGTGAAGTAATTGGCTCTATGGAATGGCTATGAGTGGCTAAGAGCAAGGTGATTGCACTTAGGATGGTTTGGAGAGGCTCTGGTGAGATTTTGGTAGAGTTTCCCCAAGTTTTCAAGAACTCTTTTTCTTGGCCTTGGAGAGGTCAATTTAAAGCCATGGCTGCCTCGTGGAGCTCAGGGCTGGTAGTTGGAGAGGTCAATTTAAAGCCATGGCTGCCTCGTGAAGCTCAGGGCTGGTAGTTGGGTGCTAAAGCATGATGAGGTGGAGGGAAGAATGGCTCAAGCATCCAATTAGAGTGAGGCAAGTCAGGGGGTTTAATTTTGGGTTTTGGACAATGGGGCCACCTTTGGGCTGATAATTTCTGGTGGCTGAGGTGGTGGATGGCTAGGTTATGGTCACTTCTTAGCTCAGGGAGGCGAGACGATACTGTATGGCATGATGAAGAAGATATCCCAAGTTTAGTCTCAAAAGGGGTAAAATTCCTTAAATTAGTGAACCATTGGTTCATAGCTTATCTTGGCTGGTTTAGGTGGGTCTAGGTTGGTCCCTTGGGTGTACTTGGTGGCTGTGCTGTCATCAATTTGGTGGCTTTGGTCTGGCTAAGTCAATTTTGGTGTGTGGGTTTAATTTGAGTCAAAATGACAAAAAGTTGGGTTTGGATTATGCTAGCCATGACATTGAGCTCAATTTATTGATCAACATTGTGTGGATGATTGTCACAAGAGGTTTGGAAAGGTTTGGTGTGATTTTGAATTGGTTTGGAGGTTCAATTAGAGGGATTTTGGGCATTTGGTCAATTTGATGGTGTTGAGTTAAACTTGGATCTAGATTGGGCTAAGGCTATGCTAGGTCCAAATTGATGCTTGAAAATTGTCTATAAGAATGTCATGAAGAGTTCTCAACATCAATTGTCTATCCGTTTTGCGGTTAATTTTGTGGAATTTGGAGACAACCAATTTGGAGCAAATTTGGGGATTTTGGACTTGGGTTAAAATTGAGTGAAATTGAGGCTTGGCTAAGGCCAATTAAAGGTCCCATTTGATGTGTAGTTGAGGATTTAAATTGGGGCAAATTTAGTAGGTTATGGGGTTAAATTTGCTGGGGTTAAGTTGTGCGGCCAAAATTAGGGGTTTTGACTTGGATCAAAATTGAGCTCAACGCATGGGTCAATTAGGCCTGGATTTGGTTTAGATTAATCTTATGAAAGATAAATTTGAGTTTATAATTGAAATTGAGGGGAATTGGGGACAAATTGATGGAAATTTGAGGTGAATTTTGGGAAATTTGGCCTTTAAAGGCAATTTAGGGGTTTTGGTCAAAATGATCAAATTTGCCAAATTGGGTTCAATTAAATAGTCCAAATTGGTTTTGGAGACATATGAAGTTATTTTGGATGTTTTGACAAAGATTGGGGTCCCAAGGGTATTTTTGTAAAATTTGAAATTTGAGGTTATATTAGTAATTTTGGATTTTTTGCGATGTATTGGGCAATTTTGTTAATTCAAAATGGTTTGAAATGTTTTTTGAACAATTTTAGGTATTTTTGATGAAATTGAGAATTTTGGTTAAATTTGGGGTTTGAGTTAAATTTCGGGTTTGAGGGTGTTTAGGTAATTTGGGTGGATTTGGGGGCAAAAAGCCAAGTTGGACTTTTTTCGTAGAATTGGGATACCAATCACTATGTATGAGATATGGACCAATGAAATCCCCATTTGGGTCCTTTATGTACTGGTCCTAGCTAAACCCTAGCCTAGGGCTACTGGGTTTAGGGGACCAACTACATGAGCCTCCCAAAAGATCAAGGGATCAAAGTCAACAATTTGAGTTTGGGGTTGCAAGTGAATATAGGTGATAGTGAGTAGAAGTGAGTGAACTAGCTCCAGACCAACACCTAGGGTCAACCTAAGGTCAAGCAGTTCTTTGGGTAATGCTAGAGGTTTTAACCAATATTTGGAACTTCAAGTTGAGGAAGGAAGAATTTTGAATTTCTTAATGGTGAGGTTCCTTTTCTACTTTTTTAGGAAAAGTCAACAGAAAAGTCCTATGGCTAGATTCTAGGCTACTAAAGAGGAAAAACTAAATCTCAACCAAAAGTGAGGTCAACGGGAGTATAACTGAAAAAAAAATAAATGCACTAACAAACAAATACAATTACAATATAAGGAAAACTAACTGGTAGAAAATTGAAAACCTTAAACATACAGTTTTAAGTAATGAGTTAGCTAAATTTTAAACCTTTCTAAGATCTCAGAATTAAGTTCAACAAACACTAACTAAATACAATAAAACAACACAATAAACACAATTACTGCCACTCAAACATACTAACTACACAGAAAAATCCAAATACATTATTGTAGGTGTACTAAACAAAACACAATAACTAAAACTAACAATCTCAACAATCTCAACTATAAACAACAAAGTACAGAGTACCTGTACCATCAAAAGTTCATAACAATACATAAACAGAAAATAACCTAAAATAGAAAACAAAACTACAAATCCAACAAAGTATCATCTTCCTCATCACTATCATCACTAAGCTAAGCAGCAGTAGGCTCATACGGTGGACATCTAGGGTACTAAGAAAATACTACATCTCGGTTACCTCTATTGAGATACTACATAGTTGTGTTGTACTCCTCCTCATAATCACTTCTTCTTTTCAAATACTCATCCATATGCTCAGTGAAATTCTCTAAATTTAATACCTTATCCACAGTGTGATTGAAATTAACTATAATCCGTTGTAATAACTCAGTCTGAGACTCAGATCCTGAAGTCTGACCTCGTGATGTAGAAGCATGTGAAGTAGAGGCTCGTGAAGTTGAGGCAGCAGAACTTTTGGAGAATCCACCCTTCCAACCAAAAAGAGAATGATGTGAATAAATAAGTCTTCACATTTAGACTGGTTAAGGGCTTTAGTGGTTGTATGATCTCCTCCCAGCTATCTATCTAACACCAGCCTGCTCACATAATAAAAAGATCAATGATGTAAATCCCAAACCTGCGGTAGTAGCATCAACGACAAAACTAGTAATAACTCCATAAATGAATCCTTCAATATCACTCAGCTTAGACTGCTGAAACTAGTAGTTCATGGTTGCTCTCTCTCGAGTTACTTCACTCAGATGATTTATAGGAAGTAAACGAGTAGAAATAAAATATTGTCATTCTTGGCATTGGCATCCAACTTCGAGACAAAAAAATTCACTCTTCTTTCATTTGTAATCTTCCATAATCCTCTCCCATCAGTTAAAAATTATATAATCTCATCTAACTCCTCGATAGGACTATAGTTTGCATAAAAACACAAAGTACTAGGAGGCAAATGGTAAAACTAATTAATTAACTCAGGAGAAAATGGAATTGTCTTCCCCCACACTATGACTCCTTCTTCATCAGCCTCTGAGAGGTTCGCATAGAACTCTCGCACAACAAAGATCATGGCAACAACAGAAAAATAACAAAATCGCTCCCACTAGCAGCTAACAATCAACTCCTCCACGGCTCCTCCTAGACTTTTGAAACATCACTCAGCAGTCATTTTCCTTGTATGTAAAGCATCACTTTACCGATCATAAGCTCTCGAGCTAACAAATTTACTCTAATTGAACAGAGCTTTTCCTTTACTTCTTTTCATTCTTGGAGCCATTTTCTAAAAAAATATATAAAATTTAAAATAAATCCCACAATCAACTCCAAATCATAAAACACAACTCTTAAAAGCTTAAACTAAGAATTATATGCATTTTCCATCAATTTTTCTAAAATTTTCACCATGAATAGTGATTTTTGGTTATATTATGAATGTGCATAAAATACATGGTAAAAATCACAAATTTTTTAATAGAAGTGAAGCTCTCACCTCAAGAATATCAAATATAACAAATTTGGTTTGAAACCACCAAGAATATTTCAAAATAGGTGATGCCCTAGCCTAGAAATCATGAACAACCGAAGGTAGAAGATGAAATTGGGGGAAAAATGGAGATTTTCGGACCCAAAATTCACTTAAATTTGTTTGCAAATTGGTTTTCGTGAACCGGCGCATGGTTCGGTGCTTAGGCGCTAGTTTATCTGTTTAGTCAGCGCTTAAGCGCGAAATTTGGAGCTTAGGCGCCAGTGCACCAGTGCACAAATTTTGATTTTTTTGATTTAAGTGAAATGCACCTCTAGCCTAATTCAACCAACCCTTTATGGTCTCAAAAACATTCTACATATTATTTTCTTCCCTCATTCTTTCTTCTAACTCAAAATTTCACCAATTTAAGCTAATTGGATTCACCACTAAATACACAATTTTTTTCACAAACAATACATTTAGATTCATTCACAAATGATTATAAACACTTTTAAATACATAAATTCTCAATGCAAATAGTCTTGGAAGAGAAGATTCTTAACACAGACTCTAAAAAAACTTAACACATAAAAACACTCTTAACATTAACAAACAACATTAAGCACTCAAAACACTAAACAAAGAACTTAATCACGAACTTAATTCTATTCGCTAGTTGTTGAAACAAATTCTGGCCTATCGTTAGTTTCTCCTTCAACACTGGGAATGTATATCTAAAAGAATGGACAATGGTTAATAACTCTGGTTGAATCTTCTTCAATCCATTTGTTCTTTAGATACATGGCCTTGTTTGCTTATTCTATAAAAATGGTATGGCTAAACTGCATCTTTAGTTGCCATCCCATATGATCCAGATGTGTGTTTACTTCCATCACTTCTTCTTTAATAGAAGCCATGTTAGCCTCAATCTTAGTGATCTTGTTGGTTATTCCTTCAATACTAACTGCTAGAAAACTATTATACATCTCTTACGCACTCTGACTAATAAACTTCTTTCTCATTACTTCCTCCTTGTTCTTCAAATCACTCTCCCAAGATGACATTTTTCCAAGATTCTCTCTTTTTTACTTAAAATTTAGGGTTAAATGAAGGTGTGGTGAGATTTCTACTCATACCACCTTTATTTATAGGAATAAAACTCTCCCATAACTCATAGAGACGTCTTAGAACTGCTCTTACACTTTCAAGCCAACCAATTTGCAGTTTAGAGCTTTTAGAAATTGAAATTCACAAATGTTTTTTAATCGTCGCACTTAAGCGCCGAATCTTGTCACTTAAGCAGCAATGCTCAATTTTGCACGGGTCAACTTAACATCCAAACATTCATTCTAACATGTTTAAGTCATCTTTAATGGTCTTAAACTTATTACTAGTTTAATATAAAATCAAAATACTGCCAGAATTTTTTAAATCACACACAACAACATAACAATAAGAACAAATACACAGATGACTATAGGGTGCTTCTCATAGAGCACTTGGTTTTAGGCTGTCAACCCGACGTAACTAGTGCTTGTTCTGGTTGACCCAACATCAAAAAATCACTTAATTTAACTTGGTTACCTGAAAGGTAGGGTTTCAGCTTATGACCATTCACTTTGATTATTTTATCAGTTTTAGGATCTTTAATATCTTAATATCCACAACTTTATCCACAACTTCATAAGGATAAACTTTCATCACAACAAACGGGCCCATCCACCTAGACTTAAGTTGTCCAGGAATTAATCTTAACCTTGCATTAAAAAGAAAAACTAGTTGCCCTGACTGAAATGTTTTAGTCAGAATCCTTCGATCATGCCACATCTTCATCTTTTCTTTGTAAATCTTAGCACTTTCATAAGATTCATTCCTTAGATTCATTCCTTATTTCCTTCATTCCTTATTTCCTCAAGCTCATTTAATTACAATAATCTTTTCTCGCCAGCATCATTCAAATTATAATTAAATTCCTTAATCATCCAATATGCTTTATGTTGAAGTTCAACTAGTAAGTGACATGCTTCCCCAAATATTAGCCCATATGGGGACATTCCTATAATAGTTTTGTATGCAGTCATAAAAGCCCACAAAGCATAGTCAAGTTTAGCTGACCCATCCATTTTAGTTGATTTATAGATTTTTCCAATACTCTTTTAATTTCACAATTAAATATTCGACCAAACCACTTGTCTGAGGATGATAAGCTGTAGCAATTTTATGGTTAATATGATATTTCTTTTAATAACTTCTCCATAATGGAATTTCTGAAATGACTTCCCTTGTCAGTTATGATCACTCTCAGCATCTAAAATCTACAAAATATATTTGTTCTTAAAAATTTTGCAACACTTTGAGCATCAGATCAAGGTAAGGCAACAACTTCTATCCATTTGGGTACATAATCAGTTACTAACAATCTATATAAATTTCTGAAAGATGGTATAAATGGTCCCATGAAATCTAATCCCCAAACGTCAAATTTCATAACTTCTAACACATGATTGAGGGGCTTCTCATTCCTCCCAGAAATATTGCTTATTCGTTGACATCGATCACAAGTTTTGATATAAGCATTAACATCTCTAAAGATTGTATGCCAACAAAATCCAGATTGTAAAATTTTGTATTTTATTTTATCAACACCAAAATGTCCCCCAAAATCATAATTATCAACAAAATCCAGATTGTAAAATTTCATAAGTTTCTTCTCAAAGCACACATCTTCGAATAATAAGATTCTTCCCTTATTTATATAAAAATGTGTCATCCCAAAAATAAGTCTTAGCTTCAGATAAAAATTTCCTCTTCTGTTGGTATGTCATTCCATAGGCTATAATATCACTAACAATGAAGTTCACAATCTTTGCATACTATGGAACACGCCACTCATTAATATTGAAAAACTTTTCTTCTGAAAAATGTTCATTAATCACTTTTTCAAAATACCTTCTGAAAAATGTTCATTAATCACTTTTTCAAAATGCAGTGATTTTTCTAATTCAAACCTATACAAATGATCAGCAATTTGATTCTCAGCTCTCTTCCTATCTACTATTTCAAAGTCAAATTCTTGCAAAAGAAGAACCGATTGTATCAATCTTAATTTTGCATCTTTATTTTTCATTAAAGACTAAATAGCAAAATGGTCTATATGCACAATTCATTTAGTTTCAATCAAGTATGTTCTAAATTTTTCAAAAGCATATACTACATCTAATATCTCTTTCTCTATTTTTCTATAATTAATTTAAGCTTCATTAAAAGTTCTACTAACATAGTAGATAACTTTGAAAATCTTATAATGCTTTTGTCCTAAAAGAGCTCCAAAAGCATAATTACTAGCAACGCACATTAATTCAAAAGATTTTTCCCAGTCTGGCACAATAATGATTAGTGTAGTGACAAATTTTTCTTTTAATAATTGAAAAGCTTTTAAGAACTCATCATCAAATTTAAAAATTACATCTTTTTTCAAGTAAATGACTACTTAGCAATTTTTGAAAAGTCTTTAATATATCACTTGTAGAACTACCATGTCCTAAAAAACTTCTAATTTCTTTCAAGTAAATGACTACTTAGCAATTTTTGAAAAGACTTTAATATATCACTTGTAGAACCACCATGTCCTAAAAAACTTCTAATTTTCTTTACACTTATTAGGTAAGGTAAATTAGCGATCACTTGAATTTTTCTAGGGTCTACTTCCATACTATTTTCTAAAATTTGATTTCCCAAAACTATTCCTCCTACTACCATAAATTGACATTTTTCTCACTTAAGGACTAAATTTATTACTTCATAGTGCTTAAGAACTTTTGATAGATGTTCTAGACATGAGTCAAATGAAGTAACAAATACTAAAAAAATATACATAAATTCCACAATTTATTTTTCAATTATATCACGAAAAATAATAATTAGACATCTTTGAAATGTAGCAGGTGCACTGCATAAACTAAAGGGCATTGATCCTTAAGAGATATTTGTATTTAGTGATAACCAATATATTCATCTAGAAAACAAAAGTATTTATGCTCAGTTAGTCTATCCAGCATCTGATCTAGAAAGGGTTGTGGGAAATGATCTTTCCTTATAACAAGATTTATTTTTCTATAATTAATGCATATTGGCCATCCTGAAACTTATCTTATTGGTATTAACTAATTATATTCCTTCAAAGTCACAGTCACTTCTCCTTTCTTAAGAACAAAGTGAATTGGACTAACTCATGCACTATTTGAAATAGGGTAGATAATTCCAACATCTAAACACTTTAAAATTTCTATCTTAACAACTTCTTTCATAATAAGGTTTAATCTCGTTTGAGGATTAGCCCTGGTTTTGCAGTACTCTTCCATATGAATTCTATGCATATAAACTAAAGGATTGATTCATTTTATATCAACAATTATCGATCCAAAAGCTTTATTATAATTCTTTAAAATTTTCATCAAACTATCTTCGGCTTCAGTAATTAGTTTTGAGGAAATTATAACAGGTAATGATTATAACAGGTAATGTAGAGAAACAGGTAATGTAGAGAAATCACCTAAAAAGGCATAGTTCAAATGTTCAGGAAGCAACTTCAACACAAGCTCAGGAGGTTTTTAAATCGATGGACAAAAATTGTTTCTTTTTTTGTTATGTCCAAAACATTAAAACTTTCTCGAAGATAACTTGAATCTTCTTTATATAAATCTTTCTATTGATTTAATTCCTCTTCTTGCACGTGTTCCAACTCTTTCATTTTAGATTTATCTTTATAAGTTGTTTTAATATGACATTCAGTTTAGTATCTTATTACATTCATTCTATAGCATTCATCATCTTTACCTTTTGCAAGGTACTTCGTTGACTTAGAAATATTAAATGTAGTTGTTTGATCATTGATGCACATAGTTAGTTCTTTTTTGTGCACATCTATCATTACTCTTCCAGTCGCTACGAAAGCTCTCCCCAAAATGATAGGTATCTCTTTATCTTCTTTTATATGTACAATGAAATCAATAAGAAATATAATTTGATCCACTTTCACTATGACATTTTCTATAAATCCTTTAGGATAAGTTATTGATCTATCTGCTAACTGCAGAGTTACAGTAGTAGGGGTTATTTCTCTTAATCTCAATCTTTTAAATATTGATAATGACATAAGGTTGATGCTTCCTCCTAAATCACATAACGCTTTCCCATAAAATTTGTCTCCTATTTCACGTCGAATTGTAAAGCTACCATGATCTTTAAGCTTTTCAGGAA
Organism: Phalaenopsis equestris; assembly: GCF_001263595.1. Taxonomy (NCBI): domain Eukaryota; kingdom Viridiplantae; phylum Streptophyta; class Magnoliopsida; order Asparagales; family Orchidaceae; genus Phalaenopsis; species Phalaenopsis equestris. Next base: position 100,630 of record NW_018231712.1, on the reverse strand, counting down.
GTTTCTTATGGATTATAGACTACATTCCTCACTAAGTGCAATAGTCTAATAGTCTCATTATCTTCAAAGATCTTCAAAGTTCCTTTTTCTGTTAAGAATATCTTTCATAAACTTCTTGTAACTTTGCATTTGTTCTAAGGCTTCAGCAAATGGAATATTAATTGTAAGCTTCTTAAAAATTTTAAAAAATAAATTGCTTATCTAACCTTTGTTGTTGAAGCCTATGAGGAAATGGAGGTGGTGGTCTTTCCAAATTAACTTGAAGTGGAGAAATAGGACATTCTAAACCTTTCGGAGCGCCCTCTTTTGGTTCTTCAATCTCTTCTCTCTCTACTTCAGTTTCTTTTTGAACTCCACCTTTCAATTCTCTTCCACTTCTAAGTTGAACGACTTTTACTTGCTCTTTATTCTAGTCTTTTAGATTTATTTTTATATTACTAGGAAGTGTTTCTTGGGATCTATTACTTAATTAATTTGCTATTTTTCCAAGTTGATTCTCAATATTTCTAATTGTAGCTCCTTGACTTTGTAACTGATTTCTCATTTGTAACACCACTTTTTCTATAAACAACTTCTTCTCCTTAAATTGTGAATTACTGTTAAAACCTGGAGGATAAGTAGGTCTATACTTGCTATTCCCTTGATTGTTCTAGTTTCCCAATGGGTTTACTTGATTGTGCCCCCATTGCTGATTATTACCGCCCATAGTATTATTCCAATTGAAGTTGGGATGACACTTCCAACCTGACTTATAATAATTTGATTATGGGTTATTTTTCTTATTATTTATGGCATTCAAAGTTTCTAATGATTTTTGAAACTCTACCATTTGGTCAGATGAATTCTCTTTAATCATCAAAATTGGTTGAGAAAAATTCATTCAAAATTGTTATAACTTCCTTGAAATTGCAGCAACTTGATTTGCTAACATGTCAAAAGCATTAGTTTCATGAACATTGGATACTTTTTTAAGATTTACCCTCTTTGCAGGCCATTAAAAAATATTTGTAGCCATCTCTTCTATTAAAGAATAAGTGTCATTAAATGGTTTTGACATCAATGAACCACCAACAGTGGCATCGATAATAGATCTAAGAGATCCAGCTAATCCATTGTAAAATGTTTGAATTATTAACCAGTCTGGTATAGCATATTGTGGACACTTTCTTAAGAGTTATTTAAATCATTCTCATGCTTCATAAAGAGATTTCTTTTCAAAATAACTAAAAGATGTAATATCATTTCTAAGCTTTGGAGTCTTTGATGGTGGAAAATATCTAGTGAGCAATTTTTCTGCTAAATCACTCAAAGTTTTGATAGATTCAAGTGATAACAAATGTAACTATATCTTAGCCTTATCTCTCAGTGAAAAATAAAATAATCTAAGTCTGATAGCATCATCTGATACACCATCATACTTAAATGTAGCACACAATTCTAAAAAATTGGAAAGATGTAAATTTGGATCTTTAATTGGTGCTCCCCCAAACTGATTATTTGATACCATTTGGAAAAAAACAGGTTTAAGCTCAAATGAATTAGCCACCACAATGGGTATTTTATTACTACAATGAAGTTCATCCACCATATGGTTTGTATAATCTCTTAATGGTCTAAACTCTTCAATATTTTGAATATTTTTATTTGTCATTTCTTGAATTTTTTAAGTATTTTTTTAATTTTTTATATTTTCTATTAGTTATTTCTAATTCAAAATCGTAAGGAACTAGTCTTGTAGAGCCTAAACTACACATACATTACTATAAAACATAATAAAATAAAATGAAGCGAAAAACAAAAACACACAAACAAAAATTATATATAAACACAACACTACAATATTACTAAAATAAATCTTAAAAATTTAAATAAGACTTACTAAAAATTTTGTTATCCAAAATATTGTTTTTGAAAACTTTTTGCAAATTACTAATAATTATTTTCCTTCTTTTCCCAGCAACGACGCTAAAAACTTGATCCCGACTTTTTATATAGATAGAAGTAAAATGTGATGTATGTGATTAATTTCTTTAATAGATATTCTTAATTTGATGCCCAAAAATAGATTTAAAGCAAAGGCTAGGTAAATTTTTCACTATGAAGAAAATAAGAATGTAGTTATAATATTTCAATATAGGATACTAGCAAGTATACATATTGTTATCAAGTAATATAGAACATTCTAATTAAGTCCCGAATATCAAACTCACAGGAAAGACTAGTTTTAGATGACTAAATACTTAGCAATTTATATTCTTACTCAAACTTAAGATGCTAAATTAGGAGATGCTAAATTAAGATGCTAAATTAGGAATGAAAGTTTGATTCTTTTTTGTAATTTTTGTTTAATTTGAAAATAAAGTAAGCAACTAATTAGCTTAACTAAAATACTTGCAAGATGAAGGAAATAAAAGTAAAATATCTTTTTCCTTATCAAGAATCAGTGATAAATATAGAAATTTAGTTGTGGAAGTATACTAAATGTGTTATTCCAAATAGGAACAATAATATTCTTTACTCTTACTAGAGATGCTATAAAGAACATTGGTTAATCTATAGATTGAATAGTCTAAAAGACCGGCTAGGCAGGAAAGATACTAGCTCTCACTCTAGAGTTCGCTCTTCTCCCTCCACCTGTGAATCTAAGACTATAAATCAAATTTGGGGCTTTAGCGTGTCACTCTAAAGTCCTCTAATTCTACACCCTTTAAAATATATTTTCCTATTTATTAGCACTCAATCCCATGAACTAAATTTTCATTAATGAAATTAATATGTGATTCCAACCATTTGTTGATTGAGACAAAACCATTTCAGATTTTACATGTTGTCACAACAGGTATTAACAACTTAATTGGCCAAATCAATTAGTAAATGAAGTGCAAGGTCTGGAATCATCACAACTTCTTCCAACATTGAACTATAATGCTGACACAATTTCCCTTAAATATTTAATCAGTTATCATTTTAAGGAAATGGATAAAGAAAACTACTCAGAAATCATGGAGAAAATACAACCACACAAGAGTTTAAAGTAGAAATCATGCACACAAACAAGAAATCTAAATTAAAAATCAAGTGTAATCACAAAGATAAACACTTATCTGAAATTATCTTCACTAAATGCCTTGAAGTTCCTTTGAATTCCTTTCGTTCTCTTATAATACAAACCAATACTAAAAACAAAATAAAGGTGGCCGACGGCTACAGTGATGGGCGGCGGCAACGGTAATGTGAACTTTTGGTGGGTGGTTACTTGCCTCCTCTCCTAGATAATCTAAGTCCTCTTTTATAAAAATTCAAGGGGTGTCATGGTGTCTCCTCAAAAAGGTGTCTCCATTCAATGAATCTTCTAGAAGTTGCTCCTTATAAGCTAATTGAATGAATTTTTGTGTCCATGGGTTACTTCCCACATTTTTATCAAGGATTGCTTCAAACACCTCTTTAAAATTCCACTCTAATTAATATTTCTTCAAATAACTAACTTTGGCACTTAAGCGCGGGGTACCTAGCGCTTAGGCGCAGACCCTCTTGTGCTTAGGCGCCATAATTTATTTTGCACATTTCTTCATTTTTTGTTCCAAATTTGACCCCTTTTCACACCTTTTAGCATTTTTCATATATTTGATTGTACCTACAAGAAAAAACACAAAAATACCTTTCATTAAAGCGCAATATCTAAAAAATAGGTATAAAAATGTGTATAAAAACACTATATTTTTTAGGTGTATCACTTCTAAGAGAATGCACCTCAAAATAAAATAATAGATCATTGCCAAGGTGAAGAAATTAATAGACACTAACTTTGTGTGAGAAGAACAGTAAGCCACATGGTTAGCCAAGGTTGAGCCAGTCAAGAAGAAAAATTGACTAATTTTGGTATGTGTTGACTTCAGGGACTGAAATAAAGCATGTCTAAAGGATGAGTTTGCATTACCGATACAAGAGTTAATGGTGGACATCACGTCAACAAATATAATTTTCTCCTTTATGGATGGATCGTCGGGTATAATTAGATTAAGATGGCTTAAGAAGATGCAGTGCTTACAGCCTTCAAAACGTTGATTGGAATATTCTGCTACATAGTGATGCCATTAGGTTGAAGAACACTAGATAACTAACTAGTGAGCTATGATTAAGATTTTTTATGGCATCATCCACAACCAAGTGGAGTGCTATGTGGATGACTTTATCATCAAAAGCAAGCAGCTAATAGACCACCTATATGAATTGAGGATCGTGTTCGAGCAATTACGACAATATAATCTTAAGATGAATCCCTTAATGAGCACCTTTGGTTTTACCTTCAAAAAATTTCTAAGATTTATTGCTCGTCATCGGGGAATCAAGATTGACGCAGATAAGATTAAAGTCATCTTATAAATGCTACCTCCCAGAGCCTTGAAGCCACTATGATCCTTTCAAGGTAAACTAGCATACATAAGATGTTTTATATCTAATATGGTAGGTAGGTGTCAGCCATTCTCAGCATTTATTAAAAAGGATGCTAAATTGTTTTGGGACAAAAAATGCCAACGAGCCTTTGAGGATATTAAACAGTACTTAACGACACCTCTTATTTTGGCAGTCCCTATCCTAGAAAACCTTTGATACTTTATAATGTGGCCTCAGACGACTCTCTCGGAGTCCTGTTAGCTCGTGTCAATGATGAGGGTAAAGAAAATGCACTCTCTTACTTGACTCAATGTCTAACACCAACAGAGGTAAAGTATCTTTCTATTGAAAAGCATTGTTTGTCTTCGATTTTTTTCATACAGAAGCTTAGACATTACATGTTTTTTCATAAGGTCACCCTTATTTCAAAAGTTAATTTGTTGTAATATTTGGAGACTCAATCAACACTTTTTGGTTGTTTAGCAAGGTAGTCGATAATTTTATTGAATTCAATATAACCTTCTTTCCCCTTCACACTATCAAAGGGCAGATTTTAGCATACTTTCTTGCAACACACCCACCCTCTTTCAGCTGGCCCCCCTCTCAATGATGACTTACCAGACAAGCAAATATTACAAGTGGAATTTTCTTGTGTCAAATGTTGGGAAATGTACTTTGATGGAGCTTCATCTACAAGAAAGGACAAAGGATAAAAAATAGTTGTACCAGAAAAATTAGGGTTTGGTTTGATTTTCCTTACACCAGGTCAGACAATGTTGTTATTTTCTTACAACTTAACAGAGATGTGTACTAATAATGAAGCAGAGTATGAATATTTATTATCCGGGCTAGAGTTGGCAATATCAATGGACATAACAGACATTATCATCTATGGTGACTCATAACTCATCATTCAATGAGTTTTTGGATAGTATAAGATTCTAAAACTAAGATTAGTAGAATATCATCAATACGTGATGAAGTTGTTGGAGCAAATTCCCAGTGTGACATTGTACAAGATTCTCCAGGGAGAAAACACCCATGCCGGTGTTTTAGCCAGACTTGCTAAGGAATATGTGTGTCCACTAGAGGATTTCATTGATATTATGGTACTTGGACGTCATGTTCTCTCGTAGATCTACCTCGACACCTACACAAACTTGGAAAGGAAGAGATGCTTTTAGTTATGGTTGCTAACAATACCGATAATTGGCACAAGCCATTGATAGAATACTTGCGAATAGGAAGGCTACCAGATGAGAAGTCAATAACATATCACATCACGAGAAGAGCTCTGTTATATGCTTTGGTACGCAATGTCCTCTATAGAAGGTCCTTTGATCAAATTTGGCTGAGATGTCTGAGTAGAGTAGAAGCACAAAATATTATCAAAGAGGTACACTCAGAATTGTGTGGAGCTCACTAGTAAAAGCTAAAGATGAAGATGAATATTAAGAGACTTGGGTACTACTAGCCTACGATGCTGGTAGATTATATGGAATCTTATAGGAAATATCACCAGGGACAGGTGCATGGAGTAGTATTACACCAATCCCTGAATGAGCTACATCCAACGGTCACATCATGGTCATTCGAGTGTTGGGGGGAGATATAGATCCTTTGTCTTTAAAAACATAGAGATTCATCCTAGCAGCTACAAATTACTTCTCTAAGTAGGCAGAAGCAGTTCCATTACGAGAAGTTGCAACACATCGCATTCTTCAATTTTTCAGAAATTAGATTATCTACCATTTTGATGTGCTACATAGAGTTATTTCAGACAATAGGTCAGCTTTCAAGAGCACCTAGATCAAAAATTTTGTCAAACTACACAGTATAGATTGGAGGTATTATATAATCTACTACTCTGGGGTAAATGACCTAGCCAAAGCATTCAACAAGATGCTCATGCAAATTTTACAGAAAACATTGGATGATAATAAAAGTAGCTGGAACAAGAAGTTTTTTAGAGGCTTTATGTGCATACAGCACATCGTTACGGACTCCTACTAAGTCTGCACCATATGCGCTTGTGTATGAGTCTGAGGAAGTACTTCTGCTAGAGGTTCAACTACCCTCTTTCCGAGTCACCATCGCCAACCAGATTACAGTAGAAGACAATGCCAAGCTCAAATTTATAAAATTGGAGAATCTCAAAGGGAATTAGTTAATAGCGCATAAGAATTTGGAAATTTACCTGCCAAAGATAATCATCCACGGACACACTGGTCCTCCAAAGGACATTCAAAGTTGGTGAACTTGTACATGTTCTCAGAAGACCTATTTGGCACACCTCAAGATAGGTGGAAAGTTTGAACCAACTTAGGAGGGATCGTTCATGGTAGTGAGGGTCTATTTTGGAGGATCTTACCAACGAGTGAATTCCCAAGGTGAAAGACCCATGTTGCCAATCAATGAACAATTTTTAAAGAAATATTGCACTTGTCTCTCTTCGAGATGAATTTTTAAAGCAATACTTATTTCGAGAATGGTAATGTGACCAGCTTTCTTGACTGGGTCAAAAGAAAACTTGTAATAAAATCTAGTGAAATAAGATTAATTTAATTAAATAAAATTTGTGCAACTAAGTTCTTTATTAAAAGTTTTAATTCCACTAAGTTAATTTAAATAAAATGCTTGCATATGTGTAACTTAAATTCCACATAATAATGAACTACTATTATTCTTATTCTTTTTTAATTTCAGTGCGATGAAATACAAGGACTACATTCATTGTTGAGGATCAGTGCTAAGGAATAATTTTCACTAAAATTTGAAGAAGGCATAAAAGGTTCCACATGCACATGACCCGATGGAGAGGGTCGATCACCTACAATCCATGATTACGATGCCGACAGTGGACCTAGTCGGTGCTTCTGCAAAGAGAGTCCTAGAGGCACCATTGAGACAAACACAATGCAGAAATGCCAACTGCCACAAGCACAAAACTTTGGATCGCACAGAACTTTGGATCGATTGGAAAATAGATGTGTCAATGAGGCTGCCACAAAGCTCACTCTGATTCATGAAGAAGTGGTTAATGACCCAACATTGAGGGAAACTTCCGCTAATCCTCTAGTTAAAGAGGATGATCAATAGATCTTCATAGAGTCTGCACTGTCAAAGATCCCTAATGAAATTTACATAGAATGCCCTACATGCAAAGTGGAGATATCAAGATAGAAACCATCAACAGAAGCCTTCATACAGTGCCTAAAGTGTAACGTTCTCCACCTGGAGCATTACGGGATGTTTGAAGAATATACAATCGTCTCCATGATGTTCAATAGCGTAGAGCATCCAGATGTAGAGCCATACATACCACGATTTGTAGAGCCAAGGTAGCAAAGGATTGCTTCAGAAGCTGAGTCAGAGGAGCAGCTTTGATGCTTGCAAAAGATTCCCAGGTCTAAGCTAGAGATACTTGGGGTTTGAAAATAAGAATTTTAGTATTATGAGGAAATTCAAGGAAAATTTTTGAATATCCTGGAAGAAAACAAGTTACACACCAAAGTATTCTCAAATAGTGATGAGAAAAAGATTCTTGATTGCGTGTTTAATTTAAGGGACTGAGGATGAGCCAAATTATTGAATAAAAAGACATATTCAGAGCCGCAAAAAAGTATTTGAGGAAAAGCAAAATAACCATTCAATTTGGTTTTTGTTACAATTTTGCGAAGGTCAAGTAAGGGAATGCCCCGGGGATTTGGAGAAATGATGAGGTGGATCCCATGTCATCCATGATAAAGAGAATGATTAAGAGAATGGTGGAATGACATATATTGCTAGCAGGTTGTACTCCAAAGAGTTGCATCATCAATATTTATGAAGAAGGATACTTCATTCCTCCCCATATTGACCATCATGATTTTGTCAGACCATTTTGTACAGTTTCATTCATGAGCAAGAGCAATATTTTGTTCGAAAAAGAGATGCAGATAGTTAGCCTTGGGGAATTCTAAGGATCGGTTGAGATTCCACTACCGATTGGATCAGTACTAATCTTGAAAGGGAATGGAGTAGATCTCACAAAGCACTGCTTCTCCAGAGTTTCACTCAGAAGAGTTTCAATCACTCTTCGAAGGATGGATGATAGCAAAGTGCCATATAGAAATCAGCCCAACCCGGACCTGAAAGGGCTTCGACCATTGGAGCTTTGAGATAATTGTTCCTTGATGTATATGCAAGGAGGCTTTAGTTCTGAAGCGTGGCATAGAAGGTTAGTTTGATCACGAAATGATTGCAAAAGACAAACAAATTTTTCTACTTTTGTACCGTGTCATAGTAGGCAACATATGACACACAAGATTCCAGTTTCCACACAGATGTACCTCTAATGTGTTGGATACTTTTCAGTATGTGGTCAGTTGTATTTTATGTTTAAAGCAGAATCAAGAAAATTAATTTTGGATTTCAGCATATGTTCATGAATTTCCATGTTTGTGTGATTGATAAAAATCGCAGGACCATACGTTGGTCTTAAACTGTAACGAACAAGGAACCATACAAAGAAATCTTTATAATAAATGAAATAAAAATTCAAAGTAAAGGAAAAAAAATTAAAGAATGTCAAATTTGGAAAATACCCTAATAATAATAATAAATGAATGATGATAAGAATGATAGACAAAGGCATACAAAATTCCACACTCCACATTATTCACAGCACAGGTTCCACTGTCTGCACAAGTTTCCACCACTTTCATTTTCACAAGATTTCATGAACTCTACATAAAGTTCCAACAAGTTTTACACATTCTCTCCATGAGTTCTCTGCACTTGTTGTGTTATCACTTCAGCACTTAAATTCTGATTCCTTCTCGTTACTGCTTGGACTAAATGTGTGTCCCTGTGCTTTCCTATCAAATGTAGCAAACTTTCTGATCAAATGTTGAGTTGGATGTGAGTCCTTACACTTTCCTTCTACCTCTTATTTTTTTCTCAACTCTTAAATTAGATGTGAGGCCCGCCACGCTTTCTTTCCTAATTTGATAGGCGTTCTTACTACCACTTGGATTGGATGTGAGTCCTTGAAATTTCCTATGCAATGTAGCAATCTTTCTAATTAGCTCTTGAGTTGGATGTGACATTGTTATTTCATTCTCAATCTAATCTCTTCGTCACCTCTTACGTTGGATGTGACTCCCTGATGCGACTTTTTTATATGCTTAATTTTATATATTCTATATAGCCTCAATGACATAAACGTAAGTGTACGTATCACTCAAGTAATATAAGACTTTCTGATTAAGCCACAATTATCGATCCCATGAGGAAGCGAGGAAAGATGTCCTTAGTCAAATTCCACTTTACTATTATTAGTCCTTAGTTTGGAATGTCGATTAAAATCTTGTTTTATCTAGCAACTAATCCTAAATGCAAATTTTAAATATAAGGATAGTAACCATTCCTAAATGTAAAAAATAAATTCTAAAGATAACCTTTTCTAGATGAATTGGTTTGGAGAATTTTAAGATTTTTAAAACTACTATTCTTATGTGGTAAGTTGGATAATGTAAAGGAATGAAATACATTAAATATTTTATGTATCAACTAGGAGCAATTTTAATTCTCTACCCAGTTCAGTGTTATGCAGTGTTATAGAAAATCATTAGCTAATCTCACATTTAGTCCTTAAATCCGTGGCTAGGGTGGGAGGATACTGGCTCCCACTTCCCTTCCCCTGAAGGCTAACTCTCACTTTAGTTCTTTAAACATTAACATTGAATTGGGGATGTTAGTCTATCTCCCAAAAATCTCAAATTCTACGCCCATCAAAGTATATTTCCCTTTTTATTTGCATCCAAACCCCATGCCATGAACTTCACCATCCATGTCACCATCCATGGAATTTGAATGCGGTTCCACTTTGTTGAGAATTACATTGCTCTCTTGAGTCTTAATGCAATTACAATAAATTTTAACACTACAATAGCCTTTATTGTAACGTAAATGAAGTGGAAGTAAAAATCATCACATTTATAATTAAAACTTCTTCAAGCATGCATCCTAAAATCCAAAACATGAATACTGCTCATTATAAAAGAAAAGTAAAAGGAAAATAATGGCATAATTCTCTCGTGCCACTATTTCCTAAGAAGAAGAAAGATTAAGAGAAACACATCACAAAGCACGAAGAAAACACAACGAAAAACTTCATTACATCAAAGCAAATCTACTAGATAAGTGTTTACAAAATCATAAGATAATGAAGAACACAATACTTAGCTTTTTTCCATTGAAAGAAAGATGAAAATCTCTCCCACAAAGTCTCCTGCTGATCGATGTAATGCTAGAACATTCCCTTACAAATTCTCTCAAAATATCCTCACCAAGCTATCCAAAAAGGGTAGTAGCAATCTACATTTCTACTTATTTTCTAAGATCACTAAATATTCTCCACCTTTTCTCACTCACACACACCCTCACACACACACACGCATGCCCATGAGAGGTGTCAAGCCCTCTTTTTTAAAGAGACACAAATTCCCTCCTTTTGTCTAAGAGACAAATCTATTCATCCAAAAGACATGTATCTTCATTCAAGAGCCTTATCCAAGTGTCTAGATTCATTAAATTATTTCATGGGATGTTTGAATCACTTGGGAGGCCTCTAGAACATCAAAAACCGCCAAAAATCAATTCATGACCGTCTCGGGTGCTGTCGGTACCATTTTGCGAGCTGCCGGCGCCGTTTTCTCTTCATTTTCTGCTCTTCAGTGCTGTTGGCACTGGCTTTGGCTCTGTCAGCACCCACCCTACGCAGCTTTACCATTGTGCTTCATTTGGCTCCGTTTTAGCTCTGTTTTGCCTCGTTTCAGTTGTGTTGCATTCCTAACGGATAGACCTAAAAAATAAACATAAAACAACCTTTCTTTAAAGTGTAATTTCATTCAAAAAAATGTGAGAAGTGTAAAAGAGATTAAGCATGAAAGACATATCGGAATGTATGAAGACAAAATTTTCTTTTATGCTCATTTTTGCTCCAAATTGCATCATTTTTGCTTCTCTTTCTCCAAAACTCCATTTTCTACACTTGAAACAAAAAATAAACAAAATACCTTCCTTTAAAGTGAAATATCATTGAAATTAAAGTGAACCTTCCTTTAAAGTGAAATATCATTGAAAATCACCAAATATATGCATTAAAAGCATATGAAAAATTGCACATTTTTTAGGTGTATTAATCCCTGCACTTTCCTTTCTAATGTGATAGGCATTCTTATTACCACTTGGATTGGATGCGAGTCCCTACAATTTCATATCCAATATAGCAATCTTTCTGATCACTTTTTCAGTTGGATCTATGTTCCTGCATTATCCTTCATAATTTTATAGGCTTTCTCGCTACTGCTTTGATTGATTGTGAGTCCTTGCATATTCTTATCCAATGTAGCAATCTTTCTTATTAGCTCTTGAGTTGGATGTAAGTCTTTGGGCTTTCTTTGTCAATCTGATCTATTCATCACCTTTTGGGTTAGATGTGAGTCACTGTGCTTTCTTTCCTAATGTGAAATTCTTTCTTGCTACCACTTGGATTGGCTGCGAGTTCCTACGCTTTCCTATCCAATGTAATAATATTTTTGATCTGCTCTTGATTTGGATGTGAGTCCTTACACTTTCCTTTTTAATCTGATCTCTTCGTCACCTCTTATGTTGGATGAGAGTTCCTACGCTTTCCTTATTAATATGATAGTCATTCTCACTTCTGCTTGGATTGGATGTGAGTCCCTACACTTTCCAATCCAATGTAGCAATCTTTCTGATTAGCTCTTGGGTTTGATGTTTGTCCATGCATTTTCCTTTTCAATCTGATCTCTTTGTCACATCTTAGGTTGGATGTGAGTCCCTACGCTTTCCTTCCTAATATGATACACATTCTCGCTATTTCTTGGATTGGATGTGAGTCTATGCGCTTTTCTATCCAATGTAGTAATCTTTTTGATGAGCTTTTGAGTTGGATGTGAGTTCCTATGCTTTGCTTCTAAATCTGATCTCCTTGTCACCTCTTAGGTTGGATGTGAGTCCCTGCACTCTGTTTCCTAATGTGAAAAACATTCTCACTACCACTTGGACTAGATGTGAGTCCTTCAGCTTCCTTATCCAATATATCAATCTTCTAATAAACTCTTGTATTGGATGTCAGCCCCTGCACTTTCCTTTCTAATGTAACATGATCAGCTCGTGGCAGGGATAAGATACACTTAAATGGACCATGGCATGCTAGTTCTCATCTTAGCACTTCGAGGTCCCCTTTGATGGAGCAAGGCATCCTATTCTCATCTCTCCGCACTTTCGTTACCTCTTCTGTCAGATGTGAGACCCTGTGCTTTCCTTCCCAACATAGCACTCCTTTTCCTATATCAGTTTTTTCAGTTAATGTGAGTTTCTATGCTTTATGTCTCAATTTTCTCTCCTCACTCATTCTATTCTTGAAGTTTCCTCAAAATAAAAATCAAATTACGATTTCAATTAAAATCAAGTTAAACTAAAACAAAATTGTGTCCTCGTCAAGACCATCTGTCCCCATGGTGGTTGTCTTCATAAATTCACAAAACAGCTCTTCATTTGGATTAACAAGCACGAAATAACTGTAAATTTGGAATTCACTTTTAAGTTTGGTGATTCAATTTTACACCCACAAATCCTCTGAGAGAGTTCTGGAATCCTTGACTTTCGATAGGATTCACCTAATACTCCCCAGCGGAAACCTTCTACACTCTCTTATGGTTCTGCTCTAACCATGTTGGCTTAGGTAGTTGTGTTGGTTTGTTGATCTCTTTGGTCAACACCAATACATGTGATGTGCTCGTCCGACTACACACCACACCTATTCAGAGTCCATTTGTTGACCTTACTTTAGTTGAAGTCTAGTCTTTCTTCCTTAGAAGCCTAGGTTCTAGCCATAAGACTTTCCTGTTGACTATACTAGAAGACTAGTAATGGAACCTTAACCCATTAGAAATTATATACACTTATTTTTTGTTTTTTGGAGGTCCACATGCTTGGTTCTAACCTCTAGCACTTAGTAGGATGGAATCAATATGGGGGAGCTCAATAAGAGTCCCCATGAGGCTGTCTGACATTAAGGTTAGCCCAGGGAGGTGTGGTTTAGGTCTGCACACACACACACACACTTGCACCTCTCACTTTCAATCATAACCAAAAATCCTAAACCAAAGCATACTTAGCATGGCTCCCTACTCTTTTGGAGGTTCATGTCAGTGGTCTCCCAAACACTTAGTAGCTGGCTAGGATGGCTACGACTAACCATGGAGGATCCAAAATGAGGATTCCCTTAGTGTTATGTCTTAAAGAGGGTGATTTTATGATTTGCATCCTTAGTTGAAATTAATTTCACCAAGACTACAATTTTTGACCTTTTGCACCCAAACTTCATCGTAATTACCAAAATACCCCTAAACCCATAATTTTTTTTTTCAAAATTGCCCAAATTCTCAAATTCACTTCAAATATCATATCGAACCATTCCAAATCACTGAAGTTGCCCAAAATACCCTAATTTCACCAAAACTTTCAAAATACCCCTAAGATTGCAAAAAATACCAAAATACTCCTAATGTCAAAAGAATTCCCAAAATCTCCTCAAAATCAATCCTAACCACCCAATGGGTCCAATTTGACCAAATTGACCAATTTTGACCAAAATCCCAATTTTGCATCTAAAAGTCTAATTTCCCCAAATCCATCCCAGTTTTCGCCAAATTTACTTCATTTTCACTCAATTTCAAACCTAAATCATCATGAACATGTCCAATCCAAATCTATACCAATTTCAAGCCCAATTGAACCAATCTCCAAACCTTAATTTTAATTTGTGCCAAAATCCCCAATTTGAGTACACCTTCAAATTCCATCAAATTGAATCCCATAAAAATTTAATTTCCCTAATTTTGAATGCTTAGCTCATCATAACATCCCCTAGACCAATTTGAGCCTTCAATTGGCCTAGACCCAAACTCAAACCTAACGTAAATCCAATACAAGTCAAAATGTCCAATTTTTCCCAAAAATCCAAATCTCACCAAATTAAATCCCATAACCAACTCAATTTCCCCAATTTTGAATGTTGAACTCTTCATAACATTTCCCTAGACTATTTTAATCCTTCAATTTGCCTAAATCCAAACCCTAACATAACCTAAACCCAAGTGCAAACCAAATGCCCCAACTTGTCTCAACTTCAAAATTCCATCTAATTTAACCATTTGGTCAATTCAGTTGCCCAATTTCATCTCCTAAAGTCTTCATGACACCCCCATGGACAATTTGAACCCTTCAAATAATTTTTAACCCTAGCCCAAGCCAAGCACAAATCCAATTCTTGGCCCAAACCCTAATTTTGAACCTAAGCCCAAAATTATCTCAAATCTTTTGCATTTACCAAGCTTAACCTTCACTTGCCTTGATTAGCCACCTAGGATGCTAAGAAAATCATCCAAGACCCAAAATTTGAGCCATGGACCAAGGGCCCCTAAATCAAGGAAGCTTTCCCCCAAAGTTGGCTAAGCTCTTTATCTCATGCCATCAACCATCAAACCTTAAAGTTAATCACAATTAAACCTTCCTTGACCTTCTCTAAGCTAGCTAGCCACCTCTTTAAGCCTGGTCAATCGGCCTAGTTGTTGGAAAACCCATAACTAAGAAGGTCATGCTTGGCTTAAACCCAATTTCTCACACATCCAATGTTGCTCACTCTCATTGGTGAATTGTATCATTCAGCCCTCCCCTTAAGCTTCCTTATCCACACTCAGGCTTGGCCAATTCAACTCTAATTCCTCCTCTATTTAAACCACCACTCTTACGGCCATGGAGAGAGTGTTGCCAATTGCTTAGGTATACCCTCTAAAATTGTTCATAGAGCTTTTTTCAGCCTTCCTAAGTTCAACCCCACCAGTTTTAGCCATTTAAATTCACTGACCAAGCTCAAATTTAACATCAAAGTCCAGGGCCATTTTCTGTCACCCCACCAAACTTTAAATTGGTCCTTCTTAAAGCTTCCCTTAACCAAACAAGCAATTTAACCATCAAAGCCCCATCATTTTGAGCACTCTAACCCACTCATAGACCAAACCCAAATCACGACTCGATCGAACCCTTGTATAGACTCAATCACATTTCAAATTGGTACTTGAAGGAGCTTTGCAAGGTCACAACAAATGTCTACAACTAACCCAATTGAGGCCTCACCTCTTGGGCAAAGGTATAGTTTACTAACCCTAAAAATGCTCTCAGTTTCGTTAATTGTGTACAGAAGTTCATTTTCAAATGCATGTAACCATATGGATATGTTCATATTCACTAGATGAAACTATAGGAACAAACGGTGAGTAATTTTGTTAAGTATCAAGCAAGATTGAAGCATTTTAGTTTGAATGACTCTTAGTTTATGTTAAAGTGGCACGATGAACAGATGTCGTCCATTCGCGCGTGTATTGATCCAACGACGGAGGGTGAGTCAGACGAGAGATCTTTTCATAAAGTTTGAGATGTGCGGCAGCGGATGTGGATGGCGGCGCCGAATCAAAGGTGTCGTGTGGGTTTTCGTAGTCGCCGAGGATGACTAGGCCTCGACGTGCATGAGTAGGAAATTAGAGAATTTTTTATTTAATTTAATTTATAAATTTTAAAAATTCATAACTTGGTGTAGAGCAATCATAAAAATAAAATAAAATATCTTCTTGCTCAGTAAACAAAGGAGAAAATTATGAACCTAAAATATGAATTATTTTTAATTAATTAAATACCCTATGCTTGTGTTAATTATATTTAATTAAATCTTAATCATCTTAACAAAAAATTTAGAGGGTTTATCTTGTATGCGGTTAGAAGTGTTCTCTAATTTTTCCATTGTCAAGGAACACCTCTAACCCTAAAATCCTTAATTTTCAATGTTAAGTCCCCCATTATGCTTAAAATAATTACATAAATTAAAATGTAGATCAGGAAAAATAAGGGATTTGCTTTGGTAGGTTGCCTGTGGTCGGAGCACTCTAAGAAAAATGTAAGAGGAGTTTAAATAAAAATGTGCATTAACTTAGCTAATTAATTCATTAAAACCCATAAAATTTTAAATAAATAAATTAAAATTTAAAAAATTATAAAAATTCATTCATAGTGAAGATAATGAACATATTAACCCTCAGTAAAAGTTTGAAACCCATTGAAATTTATTTCATATCAAAAACTAATTTTCAAGATAAATGGAATTTCTGAATAAAATTATTATAATAAATAAAATATAATTAAGAAAATTACAAAAATGGTTTGGGAGTTTCTCTTGACCCCCCTGCACCTAAAAATTCTAAAATTGATGTTAAAAAAAATATATCATTTTTGAGCTGTTTTTTAATTTAAAAATAATTAAAAATACAAAAATATAAAATATATAAAAATTTCACAAACTTTTCTCTGATCACTTGGGACCATTTAAATTTTTCCCTTAAATTTCCTAATGAAGTTATGTATTTTAAAATTTATAAAATGTATTTTACTTAATTTTGCAATAAAATAATTAAAATATATAAACTAAAAATAGTAAAAATGAATATTTTTTTCTATGAGTTCTCTCAACTGGAAAAGAGAAAGGAAAAATATAAAAGCAAAATTTTGAAATTAAATTATATTTTTTATTTAATTAATCATGAAAAATCAATAAATAATTGTAATAATTAGAATACAACTAAAAAAATCAAGAAATTTGGTTCAAGTGGTCTTCTAACCTCGGTGAACCTCTAATAACTTTCCTAAGGACAGAAACTTTAGCATGATTAATTAAATAAATTAACATTGAAAATTCTTATTTTTTGGATTAATATAATTAATAAAATTTAATAAAATTAAAAAAAATCATAATTTCACCTCTGATATTTTAATTTACCCATGAGTGGGGTACCAAGAAAGTTTCAATGTCATTTGAGCTTTATTTAATGATTTATGATGTGGAATTGAAATTGTAGGATTTTAATGCCCTAATTAAATTTTAGGTGAAACCAAAGAGCAATTGGGTAATAATGATCATAATGAACTTCTTTAGATGATTGAAACTTGAAAAGTTAAGAGGTAGAAACCAATTTGTCACTTTTCAACAATAAGGGTAAAATTGTATTTTTTTTATAAATTATTGTGATTTGGAAGTTAACTTAATTGGATGATCCTAGGATGGTGGGCTTGAACTAGGAAGATAATAAATTACTCATTTTAAGCCCCTAATTGGTGATTAAACATGATCTTTCAATAAGAATTAAATTCACTTAATTTAACATTTTGATTATTATAAATCTACTTTGAAGATCCACTTAAGGGCTTTAGTTTTGAGTTAGACTTGTTTAGATGTTTTTAAGGAGGTTTAGAAAAAAGAAACTTAATTAATCATGAAAACCTTTAAAAACTACAAGCCCAACTTTAATTGTGAGTCCAAGATCCTTAATGACTTGGGTGTTTGCCCTTATGGGCATCCACTTATATGACTCTCGAATAAAACATCAAGTGAATGTCTCAGTATCCCACTCATGAGATAATTGAGCACAGGGTAGTTTAATCCATTGAATTTAAATTAAACATAGAATGATTAATTGAAAAATGTAATAAGTTTAAATGAACTCGAAACGTTTCAAGAGGCTTTAAAAGTTGTTTAGGGTTATGCCCCGAACAACTTTATGATCTTTTAAATATTGGGAAGGATAAAAGGACTTACTATTCTTTGTTCCCAAAAATCATCCATTAAAATTTTTAGGGACCCACCAAGTTATTTCTTGGGACCTGATAATTCACCTAAATCAATAGAAGTACCCTACACTACTTATCCTACATTAATTATTGCTTAATTATTGGAGTCTTATATAAGGTATTTAAATCCTTATGAGCTACTGGGCATATTTTTTTTCCACATATGGATCATCGATCTTGTGTAAGTCTGAGGTTTAGGTAGCTTGGGTAATGACAAAAATGCTAATGTGTGCTAAAATGAGGGATACGACTTGGAATTTAGAATAGTATCTCCTACCTCAAGAACCTTTAATAAAAGGAGAGGATAACGTTTGATGATACTATTCAATGACTCTTGAGGAGATGATTGCCCCTGACACTCTTAGGTTTTTTATACTCATAGCTTGACCAAATTAAGTAACCTCTAGACTGCACCACTCTCAAAAATGCTTTAAATAAAAATCCCCTTTTGCAACAAAATCTCTTTTGCATGATAAAGTAAATTTATATGCATGAAAATTAAATTCAAAAAAGAAAATTTATAAAGTTTCACTCTTAATCACTTGGATCAAAGTTAGGATTTTTCCCCATAGACTATTGGGTTGGTAGCTCTCACTTAGTGACGGGAAGCACACAGTCCAGCTCTGAGCTCTCACCTTTACCAATGTCATACACTCAGTTCTGTTCTTTTATATGTGACTACTAGTGTTCTTTCACTTGTTCATGTTTTTCTACAACACATTTTTTGACTTTTTTCTTTATCGAATGCTCTCATTTAATTTCGTGCATTTTATTTAAATTTCTATAAAATTTATTATGCTTTATGACGCTGATCAAGTAGCGGTAGCAGAGGCTCAGGTACGCATTTACATTTTCTACATTGCAATTTTCCTTATCTTATAGCATTTCTTCTACATGCAACTATTTACTTTACTTACAAAAATAAACCAAAACCAAAAAAAGTTATAATACAAAAACATATTTTCAAGATTAAGTTTACATTTTTCAAATAACAAATAACATAATACGTCCTTTTCAATTAATGGGAGTATCTCAGATGAGGTAACAAATAGTTGCTAACGAGACCTCCCCAGTTTAAATGAGCTTAACAACTCGTTTAGACTAAATCAATCCAATAAAAAATAGTGTTACCGAAGTTTGGACAAATTTTGAAGGGGTGTCTTAAGTGAACCTTCCTAAATTTTAGTATTCTATTAATAGCGCCAAATTCTAAAAAAAAATAGAGAAGTTTGGGGTGTGTTAAAGAATAATTTAAGAAGGCTTGGAGAAGACTTCATGAAGGTTTTAGTTTGTGTGTGTGTATGAGTGAGGGTCTTTGATTTGTGTGAGAGTTTGGAGATTGCTTCAAGGAGACTTCAGGATTTACTTGGGGAGACAACATAAAGATAAGTATCTTGTATTTGTGTTTAAGTTTTCATTGTAAGACTTGGCTCTCTATATAAATCATGTGTTTTTATTTTATCTCCATGAATTCTGAGCAGTTTCTTTTTTTCTCCTTGCATATAGAAATTAATCTTGTGGGATGAGAATGATTTAAAGATTTCTTTTTATTTTTTTAAAACATTGTGATGGTATTTTCACAAATTCCTCATTGACTTTGTAAACTGGATATTTGTATTGGTAAAATCTGTTGAGAAACATAATGACTCAGGAGAACTATGATTTCACCAACAAGTGAGTATCACATTTCAACTTGGGCAGAGCCGTCACAATCACCTGAGAGGGAGTGCAAATAGATAGAGCGATAAATTTTGATGAGCATAGAATTGATATTTCTAAGGTGACAGACTAGATTTTGTTATCAATTCAGTCTAGAGTTTGGATCGTAAGGGTCCCTAGTAGGCCTTATAGAGGGCATAGTGGGTAATCTAGAAGTGAGAAGCCATAATCTACTCAGCACTACTGCACAAGCTGGTGAAAGCCTCTAGGTTAGCCAATGTTCTTAGCTAGTACCAAGAGAGGGTAAAGAATATGAATGTTTCTATTTGGCACAATAAATCATTTTATCTTTTTCATCATCCAACTTCTGCATTGATTAGCATATCTTTGCAAGGGGAAAGACCATTTTATAACATTCAAACTCTCTTTTAAATTTTATTAATCTTTTAAACTTTGTTATTCTTTAAAAATTTGTTCTTATTTTCTACCTAAATTTAGTATTAAATTGTTACCAACATTTCAATAATGTTCTTTTATCATATTTATCTGCTATTTAGATAGAAGTTTTACAAGTCATTATTAAGAATTTATGCTTTCCTCGTTAGATCGATCTTGGGGTTTTTAAGAAAAATCCTTTATTACTTTAAACGACAGGTATACTTCTATAGTACCATGATGCGCCCCTAGTGCGTTGTTTTTCTGCGTGTTTTATGTAAATTTGAATTCCTAGTAACAGTGTAAAAAATTTGACCCATACCAAAATTACGCATTAATTTAGTTTCCAAAATATGGCCAAGAAATTGACTCAATCTATATTTGGTGGTTAAAATCAAAATTTTATATGAAATAATAAAATATTTCACTCACTAGAGGTTCTATGCAATTGCACCTATCGCTTCAACTAATATAGGGCTTTCTTTAACAACCATAGTATGATCCCATAGAGAAGTGCAGTAAAAAATCCCATAGGCTGACACTAGTCTACTACTATCTAGTCTTAGTTTGGAAGATGAAAAATCTTATAATAATAAAATAAATCACAATATTCAAACTATAAAAATTAAAGTAAGAATGGCAATTTAAAATTGGTTTAATGAATGCTAACAGAAATGTAAATAAAATAACTAAGTTTACAAAACTAATTTCTAAATTTCTAAATTAAATTTACTAAGACCAAACAATGTTTTGTAACAAAGAATTCAAATTCAAAAAAGCATCTTTTCCCTTTACAATAAGTATATGAACTATGAAGAAATTAAAATTATTTAAAATCATATAAAAATTTTTTTGTACCAAATAGAAGAAATCCTATTTTTTTGCTCTTCCAAGTGCATAAAAAACATTGACTGATTCAGAGTTTTATCCCTAATTCCCTGGTTATGCTAAGAAGATACTGGCTACCACTATAGAGCTCCCACAACCCCCTCACTTGAGGGCTAACAGTCTCGCATCAGTTTCCAATCAACTGGACCAAATTGGGGATTTTATTCTATCACCTTAAAATCTCTAATTTTGCATCCAACAAGGTATATTTCCCTATTTATTTGCACTCAACGCCATGGATGAAATACTCTTTCATAAAATCAAATGTGATTCTCCCCATGTTTTAGAAATCATAGCCCTTTCAAAACATATGTTTCTTAACACATTTTAACTTTTCAATTGACCAAATCGAAAGTAAATGAAGATCACAACTCAAATCATCATAAATTATTGATCTTTAAAACCTTATAAAATAAAATCAATTCTTCACAAAACCATATATTAAAGTAGGAAGAAGGTTAAATAAAACTTCTCAAAAATCATGAGAATGAGACGATAAAACATGGATTTCATATAAAAAAATAAGTTTACAAAATAAAAAAATAAAAGAACACAACTTATCTCACAATCCTTCCCAAGCAAATCCTTAGAAGTTATCTTCAAGAACTTTCCCTCTTTAGAAGCACTCTCAATTCTCTCTTACAATTGTAATGAAGAAGAAATCTCTCACCTTCCCTCTCCACTTACAATCCTTGAAGAAAATCTCCAACCCTTGACTTTTTCTCTCTTTCCTTCTTCTTCCACTTACTCTAATGCCACACACACACACACACACAAAATCATGCCAATAAACTCTTCTTTTTCAAGCCTTAAACTTCCCTCTCTTTTCTAAAAGGCTAACTCCCTCCAAGAAGAATTCAAAATTTCCTCCAAAATTCCATCCAAAATTCAACTCTTTTAAATTCAAAAGACGTTTCCATTCATAAAAAAACCTTTCAAAGTGTCTAAATGCATTGAATAACTTCAATGGGAGTTTAGAACAAGTGTCCTATTTAAAATTTGCACAAAATTTGCCCAAACCGCCTTAATCAGCAAAAAGTCGTCTCTAGCGCATCTTCACCAGCTCTTTGTCAAATGGCACATGATGCACCAGTTTGGCGCATCTTGTGCCACCCTGTAGCTACTCCACCATTTTGTTCCATTTGGCTCCGTTTCTGCTTTCACCTCGTTTCAGTTGTGTTTCGCTCCTAACAGATATACCTACAAAATAAGCAATGAAAACAATCTTTAATTAAAGTGTAATTTCATTCAAATAATTTTAAGAAATGTAAATTAGATTAAGCATAGAAAGAAATATCAAAATGTGATAAGTCATAATTTTCTTTCTTGTTCGTTTTTACTCTAAATTCCACCCTTGTTGCTTCATTTTTTCCAAAAGTTCATTTCTTCTACCTGTAACAAAAAATATGCAAAATAACTTCCTTTAAAGTGTAATATTATTAAAAATCATTAAAATAGGGCAAAAAATATATCTAAAAAAATTAGGTAATTTTTAGGCGTATCAAAATCCCCTAAACTTAAATGTTACTTATCCTCAAGTGACTCTTTTACTACTTAAAAACATACGACTTAGGATAGAGATTACCTTACAAACTTCTATGCTTTAGTATCATAAATAAAATAGTAAAATGTAAGAAAAAATTTTAATAACTAAGAATCAAATTCTAAGTTTAAGAGTACTTCGTAATCAAGTCTAAGACTTTGGATTCTCTATTCATTTCAGGAAGAATTGTAAATTGTAATATCAAGGATACTTAGAATATCCATACAAAAAAAACTTCATGAAAAATTCACTAGTAAAGGTGCTAATATTCAAACACAAGTTTAGATAATATTATAAAGGCTTTTCCTTAAGTTGATTCAAGTAAAGCCAATTTTTGATTTGGCATCTCCTCAAGCTTCTCCTCACACATTTTTTTTTCTTTGCTTTTCTTTTTCCTTCCTTTTTTCTTTCTTCTTCATTTTTTTTCTTTTAGGATCTTTTCAATCATTTCTTTTCTTTTTCTTCTCCAAGTGACAAGTGAGGATTATTATATCTTGGATTATTATATCTTGGTAGCTTTTAATAATTTTGAACTTCACTATCCTCTTCTTAAAGTTAAAACTCGTTACCTTTCTTCAATTTATAAACTCCTATTAGTTTTATGATTTTTCACAAAGTTAAAACTCGTTACCTTTCTTCAATTTATAAACTCCTATTAGTTTTATGATTTTTCACAAAGTCTCATTATTTTCTTCTTACATGAAACTCTAAGATTCTTAATACTTCAAAAATATAGTTTCCTTTACTTTAAATAGAAAAACATACTCTTATCCTTTTATACCAAATATCGTTAACTTTAAAATTGACCTTCATTATTAGAAATTTATACCTAAATTTACCATAATATTTAGAAACATAAATATAGTCATTTAAAGTTAAACTCTAATATCCAAGGTCATGTTAAATTAATTTTAAAAATATAGTTAATTGAGGACAAATAAAAATTAGTTTACTTCTTTTTAAAAGGAAATTTCTCTTTCCCCCAAACTTGAATTTTTAAATATTTTACACTTAATTCCATGAAATGTAGCAGGAAGAAAATATAAAAGGTAAATATACTAACTACTACAACATTCTATCAACATCATGTATGCACATAATCAAGATAGAATGACTGCAGGAGAAAGTAAATCTAGCCTAAAACATTCTTGCAATAATATTAAATTAAAAGGAAGTATATTAACTTTAAAATTTATTTTTCTTCCAACCCCCAAACTTCATTTTAAACAAGTATAATATTCAATACAAAAAATATAATTAGGAAAAAAAATAGTTCATAAATTCTATCTATCACAAACATTTACAAGTATTCATAAGGACAAAACAATATGCAATAGAAAGTAAGTCTAAACTAAAACATGTTTAATCAAATGGAAAGAAAAGTCTAACAAGAAGAACAAGTATGAGCATAGGAATATATATTTATGGGTTTTCCAAATCTTTATATTATTATAACACAAACTCAAGCACACATGATAAATGAGGTCAATTCTTCGTTTAAATCATTACATCTCACTAAATTACTTCCAATTTCTAACGGAATCACAACACAAACGTATTGGGAACTTATAAATGATTTTATATATTATAATCCCAAGGGTAAGATTATCCCTAATATATTGGCTCTCGAGCACCAACCTAAGGCATATTATCCCTAATATATTGGTTCTCGAGCACCAACCTAAGGCAACACCATAACCCTTAATTAGGCACCTCTAGCAGTTACAAGAATAGTTTAAATTCATCCACATGTTACTCATCAAATAGGTTAGCTACTCATATCAAATGGAAACAAAATCATTGATAAGAAGTAACAAATTTGAGATGGAATTGTCTGTTAAAATTAATGATGTTTGTTTTAAAACTTAAGTCTGAGTGAGACTCGAGTCATAGTGGACTCATCAATCCAAATACTACAAGAGGATATATAAGTCTAGCCTTAATAAGAAGTTAAGGATTCACCTCCCTCATCGCAAAAAAAAATCAAATCAAACCATTAATAAACGAAAAATCTACCAATCATCAATCAAACTAATCAATCCATACAAAAGCAAAAATTATACAACACTAATAATTATAACTCTCAAGCACACTAAATTAAATCACATTGATAACTATGGGTTGCCTCCCATAAAGCACTTTGTTAACGTTGTCAGCCCGACAAATGATTCCACCTGGATCAAAATTCTATTTACGTAATCTTTGATCAGACACTCTATATTTTCCAGATCCATGGATTCCTACAGTCCTTGAATTTAAAATTTTCTTTCAGCTCTTCCTTTTCAGATTTATTCATAACCTTATTCCTCATATTTCTTTCTAGATCAAATATTCTTCTAGTGATTTTCTCATTCTTCATTTTAATATCATCCTTAAATTTTATTACAAATGGATCTTTATAAGATATTACATGATCTCCAAAATTTTGGATCAGATTCCCTCTAGATAATTAAAATTCTTAATCAAATTCTTATAGTTTACTCTTTTGTTCAGGGTTGTCTTTCATTTCTTCTTTTTGCTGCAAAGTAAATGGTATAGGTGGTGTTTCTATATTTATCTTAGTTAAGAAAATAGGTTTTTCTAATTTCTTAGGAATTTTTTTCATTTGTCTTTCAAACTCTTTATCCTCATTTCTCAACTAACAATTATTTTGGAACATATCCTCGAGATCTCTTCTAAATATTAGCTTGACCAAATTAAGTAACCTCTAAGCTGCACCACTCTCCAAAATGCTTTAAATAAAAATCCCCTTTCGCAACAAAATCTCTTTTTTCAAGATAAAGTAAATTTATATGCATGAAAATTAAATTCAAAAATTAAAATTTATAAAGCTCCACTCTTAATCACTTGGATCAAGGTTAGGATTTTCTTCCGTAGATTATTGGATTGGTAGCTCTCACTAAGTGACGGGAAGCACACAGTCCAGCTCTGAGCTCTCACCTTTACCAATGTCATACACTCAATTCTGGTCTTTTATATGTGACAACTGGTGTTCTTTTACTTGTTCATGTTTTTCTATGACTCATTTTTTGACTTTTTCTGTATCGAATGCTTTCATTTAATTTCTTACATTTTATTTAAATTTCTATAAAATTTATTATGCTTTTTGATGCTAATCAAGTAGTGGTAGAAGAGGCTCAGGTACGCATTTACATTTTATGTATTGCAATTTTCCTTATTTATCTTATAGCATTTCTTCTACATGCAATTATTTACTTTACCTACAAAACTAAACCAAAACAAAAAAAATTATAATGCCAAAACATATTTTCAAGATTAAGTTTACATATTTCAAATAACAAATAACATAATACGTCCTTTTGAATTTATGTTACTATCTCAGATGAGGTAACCAATAGTAGCTAACGAGACCTCCCCGGTTTAAATAAGCTTAACAACTCTTTTGGACTTAATTAATCCAATAAAAAATAGTGTTACCAGAGTTTGGCCAAATTTTGAAGGGGTGTCTGAAGTGAACCTTGCTGAATTTTAGTTATCTATTAATAGGGCCAAATTGTAGACAAAAATTGACAAGTTTGGGGTGTGTTAGAGAAGAATTTAGAAAGGCTTGGAGAAGACTTCATGAAGGTTTTAGTTTGTGTGTGTGTGAGTGAGAGTCTTTGATTTGTGTAAGAGTTTAGAGAATGCTTCAAGGAGACTTCAGGATTTACTTCGGGAGAAGACATAAAGATAAGTATCTTGTATTTGTGTTTAAGTTTTCATTGTAAGACTTGGCTTTCTATACAAATCATGTGTTTTTATTTTATCTTCATGAGTTCTGAGCAGTATCATTTTTTTCTTCTTGCATATGGAAATTAATCTTGTGTGATGAGAATGATTTAAAGATTTCTTTTTATTTTTTTTAAAACATTATGATGGTATTTTCACCAGTTCCTCATTGACTTTGTAAACTGGTTATTTGTATTGGTAAAATTTGTTTAGAAACGTAATGACTCAGGAGTGACTCAGGAGAACTATGATTTCACCAACAAGTGAGTATCACATTTCAACTTGGGCAGAGCCGTCACAATCACCTGAGAGTGAGTGCAAATAGATAGAGCGATAAGTTTTGATGGGCATAGAATTGATGTTTCTAGGGTGACATACTAGATTTGTTATCAATTCAGTCTAGAGTTTGGATCGTAAGGGTCCCTAGTAGGCCTTATAGATGGCGCATTGGGTAATCTAGAAGTGAGAGACCATAATCTACTCAGCACTGCTGCACAAGCTGGTGAAAACCTCTAGGTTAGCCAATGTTCTTAGCTAGTACCAAGAGAGGGTAAAGAATAGGAATGCTTCTATTTGGCACAATAAATCATTTTATCTTTTTCATAATTCAAATTCTGCAATGATTAACATATCGTTGCAAGGGGAAAGACCCTTTTATAACATTCAAACTCTCTTTTAAATTTTATTAGTCTTTTAAACTTTGTTATTCTTTTAAAATTTGTTCTTATTTTCTACCAAAATTAAGTATTAAATTGTTTCCAGCATTTCAATAATGTTCTTTCATCGTATTTATTTACCATTTAGATAGAGGTTTTACAAGTCATTATTAAGAATTTATGTTTTCCTTGGTAGATCGATCTTGGGGTTTTTAAGGAAAATCTTTTGTTACTTTAAATGACATGTATACTTTTGTAGTACCATGATGAGCCCCTAGTGTGTTGTTATTCGCTTGCTTTATGTAAATTTGAATTCTTAGTAATAATGTCAAAAATTTGACCCGTCCCAAAATTACGCAGTAATTTAGCTTCCAAAATATGGCCAAGTAATTGACCCAATTTATATTTGGCATTTAGAATCAAAATGTTATATAAAATATATAAAATAGTTCACTCACTAGCGGTTCTATGCAAGTGCACCTATCGCTTCAACTAATATAGGGCTTTCTTTAAAAACCATAGTACGATCCCACAGAAAAGTGCAGTAATAAATCCCTTAAGCTAACTCTAGTCTACTACTATCTAGTCTTAGTTTGGAAGATGAAAAATATTAAGATAACAAAATAAATAACAATATTTAAATTATAAAAATTAAATTAAGAATGGCAATTTTAAATTGGTTTAATGAATGCTAACAGAAATGTAACTAAAAGAACTAAGTTTACAAAACTAATTTCTAAATTTCAAAATTAAATTTACTAAGACTAAAAAAAGTTTTATGACAAAGAATTTAAATTTAAAAAACATCTTTCCACTTTACAATAATTATATGAACTGCAAAGAAATTAAAATCATTTAAAAATATATATTTTTGTACCAAATAGGAATCCTATTTTTTCACTCTTCTAAGTGCATAAAGAACATTGACTAATCCAGAGTTTTGTCCCTAATTCCCTAGTTAGGATAGGAGGATATTGGCTACCACTACAGAGCTCCCACAACCCCCTCCCCTGAGGGCTAACAATCTCACATCAGTTTCCAATCAACTGGACCAAATTGGGGAATTTATTATGTCACCTTAAAATCTCTAATTTTGCATCCAACAAGGTATATTTCCCAATTTATGTGCACTCAACCCCATGGATGAAATACTCTTCCATGAAATCAAATGTGATTCTCCCCATGCTTTATAAATCATAGCCCTTTCAGAACTTATGTTTCTTAACACATTTTAACATTTTAATTAACCAAATGAAAAAGTAAATGATGATCAGAGTTCAAATCATCACTAATTATTGATCTTTAAAATCTTATAAAACAAAATTCATTCTTCACAAAACCATATATCAAAGTAAGGAGAAGGAATAAGAAAACTTCTCAAAAATCATAAGAAAGATACGATAAAACACATATTTCATATAAAAAATAAGTTTACAAAATAAAAAAAATAAAAGAACACAACTTATCTCACAATGCTTCCCAAAAAAATACCTAGAAGTTCTCTTCAAGCACTTTTCCTCTTTAGCACTTTTCCGCTTTACAAGCACTCTCAATTCTCTCTTAGAATTGTAATGAAGAAGAAATCTCTCACCTTCCCTCTCCTCTTACAACCCTTGAAGAAAATCTCCAAGCCCTTGACTTTTTCTCTCTTGCCATCTTCTTCCTCTTACTCTAATGCCACACACACACACACACACACACAAAATCACACCAATAAACTCTTCTTTTTTAAGCCATAGACTTCCCTCTATTTTCTAAAAGGCTAACTCCTTCCAAGAAAAATTCAAAATTTCCTCAAAAATTTCATGCAAAAGTCAACTCTTTAAAATTCAAAAGACATGTCCATTCATAAAAGAAACTTTCAAATTGTCTAGATGCATTGAATCACTCTAAGGGGAGTTTAGAACAAGTGTCCCATTGAAAATTTGCACAATATTTGTCCGGAACAACCTTAATCAGCAAAGAGTTATCTCTAGCGCATCTTGCACTAGCTCTTTGTCAAACGGCAGATCAGGCACCAGTTTGGTGCATCTTGTGCCACCCTGTAGCAGCTCCACTATTTTGTTCCATTTGGCTCCGTTTCTGCTTCGTTTCACTTTGTTTCAGTTGTGTTTCGCTCTTAACAGATATACGTACAAAATAAACAATGAAAACAATCTTTCATTAAAGTGTAATTTCATTCAAATAATTTTAGGAAATGTAAATTAGATTAAGCATAGGAAGAAATCTAAAAATGTGATAAGTCGGAGTTTTCTTTCTTGTTCATTTTTACTCTAAATTGCACCCTTTTTGCTTCATTTTTCCCAAAAATTCATTTTTTCTACATGTAACAAAAAATATGCAAAATAACTTCCTTTAAAGTGTAATATTATTAAAAATCATTAAAATTGAGCAAAAAATATATATGAAAAAAGTAGGTAATTTTTAGGCGTATCAAAATCCCCTAAACTTAAATGTTACTTATCCCCAAGTGACTCTTTTACTACATAAAAACATACAACCTAAGATAGAGATTACCTTACAAACATCTACGCTTTAGTTTCATAAATAAAATAATTAAATTTAAGAAAAAATTTTCATGACTAAGATTCAAATTCTAAATCTAAGAGTACTTTGTAATAAAATCTAAGATTTTTGTTTCTCTATTCATTTCAGCAAGAATTGTAAATTATCATATCAAGGATACTTAGAATATCCATACAAAAAAAAACTTCATGAAAACTTCACTAGTAAAGGTGCTAATATTCAAACACAAGTTTAGAAAATGTAATAAAGGCTTTTCCTTAAGTTGATTGAAATAAAGCCAATTTTTTATTAGGCATCTTCTCAAGCTTCTCACACATTATTTTTCTTTGCTTTTCTTTTTCCTTCCTTTTTTCTTTTCTTCTTCTTTTTTTTTCCTTTTAGGATCTTTTCAATCCTTTCTTTTCTTTTTCCTCTTCAAGTGAGGATTATTATATCTTGGTAGCTTTTAATAATTTTGAACTTCACTATCCTCTTCTTAAAGTTAAAACTCT
Organism: Phalaenopsis equestris; assembly: GCF_001263595.1. Taxonomy (NCBI): domain Eukaryota; kingdom Viridiplantae; phylum Streptophyta; class Magnoliopsida; order Asparagales; family Orchidaceae; genus Phalaenopsis; species Phalaenopsis equestris. The sequence continues at coordinate 70,559 of NW_018231712.1, read as the reverse complement.
TTACCTTTCTTCACTTTTTAACTTCTTATTAGTTTTATGATTTTTCATAAAGTCTCATTATTTTCTTCTTACATGAAACTCTAAGATTCTTAATACTTTACAAATACAATTTCCTTTACTTTAATTAGAAAAACATACTCTTATCCTTTCATACCACATATCTTTAACTTTAATCTTTAACTTTAACTTTAAAATTGACCTTCGTTATTAAAAATTTTTACCTAAATTTATCATAATATTTACAAATATAAATATAGTCATTTAAAGTTAAACTCTAATATCCAAGGTCATCTTAAATTAATTTTAAAAATATAGTTAATTGAGGACAAATAAAATTTAGTTTACTTCTTTTGGAATAGAACTTTTTCTTTCCCCAAAACTTGAATTTTTAAATATTTCACTCTTAGTTCCATGAAATGTTGCAGGAGGAAAATATAAAAGGTAAATATACTAACTACTAAAACATTCTATCAAATTCATATACGCACATAATCAGGATAGAATTACTCCAGGACAAGTAAATCTAGCCTAAAACATGCTTGCGATAATATTAAATTAAAAGGAAGTATACTAACTTAAAAATTAATTTTTCTTCCTACCCCCAAACTTGATTTTAAACAAGTATAATTTTCAATACAAAAAATATAAGTAGGAAAAAAAATAGTCCACAAATTCGATCTATCATAAAGATTTACAAGTATTCATCAGGACAGAACAATATGCAATAGAAAGTAAGTCTAAACTAAAACATGTTTAATCAAACGGAAAGAAAGGTCTAACAAGTAGAATAAGTATGAGCATAGGAATATATATTTATGTGTTCTCAAAATCTTTATATTATTATAAAACAAACTCAAACACACATGATAAATGAGGTCAATTCTTCATTTAAATCATTACATCTCACTAAATTACTTCCAATTTCTAACGGAATCACAACACAAACATATTGCGAACTTATAAAAAATTTTATAGATTATAATCCCAAGTATAAGATTATCCCTAATATATTGGTTCCCGAGCACCAACTTAAGGCAACACCATATCCCTTAACTAAGCACCTCTAGCAGTTACAAGGATAGTGTAAATTCATCCACATGTTACTCATCAATAAGGTTAGCTACTCATATCAAATGAAAACAAAGTCAGTGATAAGAAGTAACAAAATTGAGATGGAACTGTCATTGTTAAAATTAATGATGCTTCTTTTAAAACTTAATTCTGAGAGGGACTCGAGTCATAGTGGACTCATCAATCCAACTACTACAAGAGGATATATAATTCTAGCCATAATAAGAAGTTAAGTTAAGGATAGTTAAGGATTCACCTCCCTCATGACACACAAAAATCAAATCAAACCACTAACAATCCAAACATCTACCAATCATCAATCAAACTCATCAATCCATACAAAAGCAAAAATAATACAACACTAACAATCATAACTCGCAAGCACACTAAATCAAATCATATTGATAACTATGGGTTGCCTCCCATAAAGTACTTTGTTTAACGTCGCCAGCCCGACACATGATTCCACCTAGATCAAAATTCCATTTAAGTAATCTTTGATCAATCACCCAATATTTTCTAGATCCAAGGATTCCTACAGTCCTTGAATTTAAAATTTTCTTTTAGCTCTTCCTTTTTAGATTTATTCAAAACCTTATTCCTCATATTTCTTTCTAGATCAAATATTCTTCTAGTGATTTTCTCCTTCTTCATATTAATATCATCCTTAAATTTTATAAGAAATGGATCTTTATAAGATATTACAAGATCTCCCAAATTTTGGATCAGATTCTCTCTAGATAATTCAAATTTTGCATCAAATTCTTTTAGTTTACTCTTTTGTTCAGGATTGTCTTTCAATTCTTCTCCTTGCTGCTGAGTAAATGGTATAGGTGGTCTTTCTGTATTTATCTTAGTTAAGAAAATAGGTTTTTCTAATTTCTTAGGAATTTTTTCCATTTGTCTTTCAATCTCCGTATCCTCATTTCTCAACTAACAATTCTTTTGAAACATATGCTTGAGATATCTTCTAAATATTAGTTCGATAATTTTAAATTGCTCATCATTCATCTCCTTAGGGTTTTTCTTATGGTCACTAAGTAAAATCTCTCAGAGGTAACTCTTAATTGCATTAAGAATCTGCCCCAATTGGTTTTCTATTTTCCTTATTGCAATCTTTTGATTTTCTAGCTCACTCTTCATTTGAAACACAATGTCTTCTAAAATTATTTTTTCTCCTCATCCTGTGGGTTGGAGTCAAATTGAGGAGGATCGGACCCCCAGCGATTGACCGTGACTTTATATATGCTTAAAAATATAATATAAATGTGGACATAATAAATATTCAATAATTGTAAAGTCACATTTATCAACGCAAGTATATGTATCGCTCAAGTAATATAAGACTCTAATGGAGTCCTAGATATTGATCCCATAGGGAGTAAGTTTATAACTACGAACTAAGATTTTAGAAAAGTAATATTTTAATCGCAACAACAAAGTTCAATTTGCTTATATGTCACTAATAGGCAATTGAAATAAATATGTAATTTTAATTACTTTTAAATAACTTAATATACTAATGAAGGTACGAATGTGATATTCAATATATAAGAAACCATCCTTCTCCTTGTCAAGAAATTATAGTGAATGGATAAAGTGAATCAGTTCAAATTATATTGTGTCAAATAGGAGCATACCTATTATTTACCCTTTGGTCCAAGCATAAAAAATATTGACTAATCCTACGCTTGTTCACTGAATCTACGGCTAGGCTTGGGGGATACATGATCTCACTTCGGAGCTCCCACGTTCCCCTCGCCT
>NW_018231712.1:63927-66319 GCF_001263595.1 Phalaenopsis equestris | reverse complement strand
CTTTTTCAAGTGAGGATTACTATATCTGGATAGCCTTTAATGATTTTGAACATCACATTTCTTTTCCTAGATTTGAAACTCAAAGCATTCCCTTACCTTATAAATATATCATAGTTTTTACATCATTGAGCCCTAATCTTTTCTTCTCAAATGAATTTCCAGATTCTTAATACTTCAAAATATAGTTTCTCTTACTTTAAATAGTTAACTATAATTTTATTCTCTTATACTAAATATCTTAAGTTACAAAATTAAGTTTCATTACAAAAATATTTCTTTAATTCTACCATAATATTTAAAGAGTTAAAAAAATATAGTTACATGAATTAAATTCACTACATAAAATCATATTAATAATTTTTGAAAATAATTAAATAGAGGACATCTAATAGTTAATCTTTTTCTTCCCTCCCCCAAACTTAAATTTTTAATTATGAAATAATACAAGTGGAAAAGAAAAATATAAATATAAATCATACCTCAGTATTTTAGGCATTTTCATCATTCTAAATTTTTTGCAAGCCTTCTCAAAATTTCTACTTCACCTGGTTTGTAATATTAGGAATTTTCAACAAATATAAATTGTTAGAGAAATTTCCAGGTAATGAAATCTTGAAATAAGTATAAAACAAAAACTTTAAACAAGCACCACATTTTCTAACACAACCACAAAACAAAACAATTAAAATTAAAATGCAAAAATAAAAATCACATTACATTACAATCCACAAATAACTACTCAACATCTATTATACTAAACATGCAAATTTAACTACCACCCTAACTTTAATTAAAATTAAAAATCATCCAAGTACAACATAATAAAAATGAAAGTCCAAATACACATAAACATCCATTTCTATTACAAAAGATCACAAAAATAAAAGTACAAATATAATTACATCAATTACATTCAAATATCAAAATTGCACACTATATCTTCATCTCCTTGATCAGCAGGTAGATCGGGCTGATACTGAGCATATCACGGGCACTCAAGAAAAGTAACATCAGGCTCACCTCTGTAGTGTCAGGTACTCACTATCATAATCATATCGACGTTCTAAACCTCCAATCCTTTCATTTATTAATTCTATGCTCTTCCGCTGCAAGGTCAACTCATTCATCAAGTCAATCAGAGTAGGGGAACTAGAAGGTGGAAGGTCATAACTTGTAGTGGGGACATCTCTACTAGTAGAAGGTTCTTCACTCCTACTTCCGGTTCTCCATTTCTCATGGGATTCATAAGTTCTAATGGGCTTCATAGGGTAAACCCATTCTTCATCTCCAGCTTCCACTCTAGAAAGTTGGTAAAGTGCATAAATGAGGCCAGGATGTCCTAGACCTCAACTTGTGTCACTCCTTGTCGTAGTCAATATATTCTTAAAAATTATTCTCCCTACATTTATAGTTCTATTATTATAAATACAGAAATTCAAAATAGCTCTATCTCTAGTTACCTCACTATGGTGATAAGTCGGTAACAAAATAGAAGAAATAAAATAGTGTCACGCCTTAGAGGTGACATTCTGCATGGAAGCAGAAAACTTTACCCATTCTCTTTGTTTAATCTTCTTCCACGTCCCTTTCCCATCAGTGAGAAAGTTGACCACATCATTCAGGGGGCCTTCCATTGTACTAAAAGATTCATAGTGGCAGCTATAAGGGTCTGAGACTTCGTACAAGGTGTTGATGCGGGTGGCAGTGTCTACGCACTTGCACGATTCCATCTTCAGCATAAATATTCCATCTTCAAAACTCCTTCACCACATTTGCATCAACTATATTGGTGGTGTAACAAAAGTTTTCCCACCTCCGCTCGGTAATAACTAGTTCAATTTCTCCACCAGGGCTCTCAAAAACTCGATCTTGTATACACTTCTTTCCTTTAAATACTGAAGTAAATCTTGTTTGAGCCATCACATTGATGAAGCGAGACTCGTTGAACTCAACCCGTCTCTTTGGTCGTGGAGCCATTTCAACCTAATCAAATTATAGAAAAATTTTTAAATATACTTCAAATATTCAAATAATGGCTTCCAAAAGTAATTCTAAGAGTTTAACACTAAGATCCATCAATTTCTTCCCAATATTTTCTTCACATTCTCAAAATTTTTGGATCTCCTCAATGTGGAAGAAATTTTTGGTGAAAATCAAATATTTTTAACTTGGAGTGAATCTCTTCCCTAGAGATGATCAAATCCGGTGTCAAAATGCCTTGAAATCGCCTCCCAATCCAATATCTCGCAAGCCCTAGGTCAAAAATTACATTTTTAGGAGGAAGGGGATGATGAATAGTGGCGGTTGACTGGTCAAAATTGCGGTTAAAGCAATTTTTTTGTGAGCTCGTCGTCGGTGAGGTCGATGGCACCGTCAGCGTGCTCTGGTGGAA
>NW_018231712.1:62132-63463 GCF_001263595.1 Phalaenopsis equestris | reverse complement strand
CAGCGGGCTCTATTGATTTTGTCCAAATTCTGAATTTTTACGATTTTGATCAATTCCAATCCCTAACGACATCCGTTTAATCATTATATACATAATTTTAAGTGACTAAATGATGTACTTAGCACAAATAAACTTTCACAACACAAAACATCACATTTATATATAAATTCTAAGGGGTACAATATACGTTACATAACACACCAAAGTCTGGTATTTTCTCAACCTCAACACATTAATTCAGAGTCGCAATCCATGTCACAATACTTAAAACGCTGAAAACAAAACATCCTATGCTTAGTCTCAACTATACAGAGATCTAAAAGCATAATTCTAAAGCAAAGCAAATACAAAGTTCAAATTAAATTACATAGACAGACAGATAGGTAGTAATATAAATCTACTATTCTTCAGATTCAGTACTAGATTCTCCTCTGAGATCACCCATTGATTGCACATGAACGAAGAGGTTGGAGAAGGGTCGGAATGGAAATTCGTCAGTGGAATCCTCTTCTATTAATTTCATCCTCCTCATCAGTCGTATCAAACTATCTTCTAAATGTCTAGAATGATCAAAATGTTCTTTCATCCTCTAGTCTAGATAATCGAAGAAATTGAAGATATTATTAATTGCATTCATGACATTTTGTACCTCCTTCTCCAATTTCTTGATTCTTCGCAGGATCACCAAATACTTGTCAGGAATTAAGGGTTGAACTGACAGTGAGTTTTGAGATGATTGATCTACTATAATGGCCATGTCATTTTCATCTTCAAAAGCTGGAAATCTTTCAGTTGGGTCCAAAGGCTTCCAAGGTAGAAGTACCTTATCCCAATTTTTGTAGGATACTTGGAATTGATTGTGAAGGGAGAAAATTGTGGAAGGGTGACCAAGCCCATAAAATGATCCATGAACGATCAGGCCTAAAATCAACTTCACAATTATTGATCCAATATCAATCGGTAGTCCCCTTTGGATGCAAAAATTCAAAATAGCACTTTCATTAGAAACCTTACCGATCTTCATATTCGGTAACAGTTTCACAGCAATGAAAAAGTGTCAGTGTTTCGAAACAAGATTTAGGAGTGTCATAGAAAAACTAACATACTCGTTTTCTCTCATTTCCCAGTCGTCAGTTTCGTTCGTTAAATATTGATAAATTTCATTTATCTGGTTTCTTGTTGGGACAAAATTGGAATAGTGGCAGACAAGAATGTTCTCTATCATTTATAATTTGTTGATCCGTGCAAGAGTGAAAGTGATCCATCTACCTTGCACATAAATAACTCCTTGGTTGATTCCATGCAAATTTGCATAAAATTCTTTTACCACA